>NW_026652290.1:65729651-65897623 GCF_009828535.3 Hylobates moloch | reverse complement strand
GCAACTTCTGATCTAATGTGATGTTAGCCATTCTCTTTTCTAACAAAAGACCATTTGACTGAAATCTGAATGGCAACATCAATTCTTTTTTTTTTTTAATTATACTTTAAGTTTTAGGGTACATGTGCACAATGTGCAGGTCTGTTACATATGTATACATGTGCCATGTTGGTGTGCTGCACCCATTAACTCGTCATTTAGCATTAGGTCTATCTCCTAATGCTAACCCTCCCCCTCCCCCACCCCACAACAGTCCCTAGTGTGTGATGTTCCCCTTCCTGTGTCCAAGTGTTCTCATTGTTCAATTCCCACCTATAAGTGAAAACATGCAGTGTTTGGTTTTTTGTCCTTGCGATAGTTTGCTGAGAATGATGGTTTCCAGCTTCATCCATGTCCCTGCAAAGGACATGAACTCATCCTTTTTTATGGCTGCATAGTATTCCATGGTGTATATGTGCCACATTTTCTTAATCCAGTCTATCATTGTTGGACATTTGGGTTGGTTCCAAGTCTTTGCTATTGTGAATAGTGCCGCAATAAATATATGTGTGCATGTGTCTTTATAGCAGCATGATTATAATCCTTTGGGTATATACCTAGTAATGGGATGGCTGGGTCAAATGGTATTTCTAGTTCTAGATCCCTGAGGAGTCACCACACTGACTTCCACAATGGTTGACCTAGTTTACAGTCCCACCAACAGTGTAAAAGTGTTCCTATTTCTCCACATCCTCTCCAGCACCTGTTGTTTCCTGACTTTTTAATGATTGCCATTCTAACTGGTGTGAGGTGGTATCTCATTGTGGTTTTGATTTGCTTTTCTCTGATGGCCAGTGACAATGAGCATTTTTGCATGTGTTTTTTGGCTGCATAAATGTCTTCTTTTGAGAAGTGTCTGTTCATATCCTTTGCCCACTTTTTGATGGGGTTGTTTGTTTTTTTCTTGTACATTTGTTTGAGTTCATTGTAGATTCTGGATACTAGCCCTTTGTCAGATGAGTAGTTTGCAAAAATTTTCTCCCATTCTGTAGGTTGTCTGTTCACTTTGATGGTAGTTTCTCTTGCTGTGCAGAAGCTCTCTAGTTTAATTAGATCCCATTTGTCAATTTTTGCTTTTGTTGCCATTGCTTTTGGTGTTTTAGACATGAAGTCCTTGCCCATGCCTATGTCCTGAATGGTATTGCCTAGGTTTTCTTCTAGGGTTTTTATGGTTTTAGGTCTAACATGTAAGTCTTTAATCCACCTTGAATTAATTTTTGTATAAGGTGTAAGGAAGGGATCCAGTTTCAGCTTTCTACATATGGCTAGCCAGTTTTCCCAGCATCATGTATTAAATAGGGAATCCTTTCCCCATTTCTTGTTTTTGTCAGGTTTTTCAAAGATCAGATGGTTGTAGATATGCGGCATTATTTCTGAGGGCTCTGTTCTGTTCCATTGGTCTATATCTCTGTTTTGGTACCAGTACCATGCTGTTTTGGTTACTGTAGCCTTGTAGTATAGTTTGAAGTCAGGTAGCATGATGCCTCCAGCTTTGCTCTTTTGGCTTAGGATTGACTTGGCAATGCGGGCTCTTTTTTGGTTCCATATGAACTTTAAAGTAGTTTTTTCCAATTCTGTGAAGAAAGTCATTGGTAGCTTGATGGGGATGGCAGTGAATCTATAAATTACCTTGGGCACTATGGCCATTTTCATGATATTGATTCTTCCAACCCATGAGCATGGAATGTTCTTCCATTTGTTTGTATCCTCTTTTATTTCATTGAGCAGTGGTTTATAGTTCTCCATGAAGAGGTCCTTCACATCCCTTGTAAGTTGGATTCCTAGGTATTTTATTCTCTTTGAAGCAATTGTGAATGGGAGTTCACTCAGGATTTGGCTGTCTGTCTGTGTGTTATTGGTGTATAACAATGCTTGTGGTTTTTGTACATTGATTTTGTATCCTGAGACTTTGCTGAAGTTGCTTATCAGCTTAAGAAGATTTTGGGCTGAGACAGTGGGATTTTCTAGATATACAATCATGTTGTCTGCAAACAGGGACAATTTTACTTCCTCTTTTCCTAATTGAATGCCCTTTATTTCCTTCTCCTGCCTGATTGCCCTGGCCAGAACTTCCAACACTATGTTGAATAGGAGTGGTGAGAGAGGGCATCCCTGTCTTGTGCCAGTTTTCAAAGGGAATGCTTCCAGTTTTTGTCCATTCGGCATGATATTGGCTGTGGGTTTGTCATAGATAGCTCTTATTATTTTGAGATACGTCCCATCAATGCCTAATTTATTGAGAGTTTTTAGCATGAAGGGTTGTTGAATTTTGTCAAAGGCCTTTTCTGCATCTATTGAGATAATCATGTGGTTTTTGTCTTTGGTTCTGTTTATATGCTGGATTACATTTATTGATTTTTGTATGTTGAACCGGACTTGCATCCCAGGGATGAAGCCCACTTGATCATGGTGTATAAGCTTTTTGATGTGTTGCTGGATTCGGTTTGCCAGTATTTTATTGAGGATTTTTGTATCAATGTTCATCAAGGATATTGGTCTAAAATTCTCTTTTTTTGTTGTGTCTCTGCCAGGCTTTGGTATCAGGATGATGCTGGCCTCATAAAATGAGTTAGGGAGGATTCCCTCTTTTTCCGTTGATTGGAATAGTTTCAGAAGGAATGGTACCAGCTCCTCCTTGTACCTCTGGTAGAATTCGGCTGTGAATCCATCTGGTCCTGGACTTTTTTTGGTTGGTAAGCTATTAATTATTGCCTCAATTTCAGGGCCTGTTATTGGTCTATTCAGAGATTCAACTTCTTCCTGGTTTAGTCTTGGGAGGGTGTATGTGTCCAGGAATTTATCCATTTGTTGTAGATTTTCTAGTTTATTTGCATAGAGGTGCTTATAGTATTCTCTGATGGTAGTTTGTATTTCTGTGGGGTTGGTGGTGATATCCCCTTTGTCATTTTTTATTGCAGCTATTTGATTCTTCTCTCTTTTCTTCTTTATTAGTCTTGCTAGCGGTCTATCAATTTTGTTGATCTTTTCAAAAAACCAGCTCCTGGATTCATTGATTTTTTGAAGGGTTTTTTGTGTCTCTATTTCCTTCAGTTCTGCTCTGATCTTAGTTATTTCTTGCCTTCTGCTAGCTTTTGAATGTGTTTGCTCTTGCTTCTCTAGTTCTTTTCATTGTGATTTTAGGGTGTCAATTTTAGATCTTTCTTGCTTTCTCTTGTGGGCATTTAGTGCTATAAATTTCCCTCTACACACTGCTTTGAATGTGTCCCAGAGATTCTGGTATGTTGTGTGTTTGTTCTCTTTAGTTTCAAAGAACATCTTTATTTCTGCCTTCATTTTGTTATGTACCCAGTAGTCATTCAGGAGCAGGTTGTTCAGTGTCCATGTAGTTGAGCGGTTTTGAGTGAGTTTCTTAATCCTGAGTTCTAGTTTGATTGCACTGTGGTCTGAGAGACAGTTTGTTATAATTTCTGTTCTTTTACATTTGCTGAGGAGTGCTTTACTTCCAACTATGTGGTCAATTTTGGAACAGGTGTGGTGTGATGCTGAAAAGAATGTACATTCCATTGATTTGGGGTGGAGAGTTCTGTAGATGTCTATTAGGTCTGCTTGATGCAGAGCTGAGTTCAATTCCTGGATATCCTTGTTAACTTTCTGTCTCGTTGATCTGTCTAATGTTGACAGTGGGGTGTTAAAGTCTCCCATTATTATTGTGTGGGAGTCTAAGTCTCTTTTTAGGTCACTCAGGACTTGCTTTATGAATCTGGGTGCTCCTGTATTGGGTGCACATATATTTAGGATAGTTAATTCTTCTTGTTGAATTGATCCCTTTACCATTATGTAATGGCCTTCTTTGTCTCTTTTGATCTTTGTTAGTTTAAAGTCTGTTTTATGAGAGACTAGGATTGCAACCCCTGCCTTTTTTTGTTTTCCATTTGCTTGGTAGATCTTCCTCCATCCCTTTATTTTGAGCCTATGTGTGTCTCTGCATGTGAGATGGGTTTCCTGAATACAGCACACTGATGGGTCTCGACTCTTTGTCCACTTTGCCAGTCTGTGCCTTTTAATTGGTGCATTTAGCCCGTTTACATTTAAGGTTAGTATTGTTATGTGTGAATTTGGTCCTATCATTATGATGTTAGCTGGTTATTTTGTGCATTCGTTGATGCAGTTTCTTCCTAGCCTTGATGGTCTTTACAATTTGGCATGTTTTTGCAGTGGCTGGTTCCGGTTGTTCCTTTCCATGTTTAGTGCTTCCTTCAGGAGCTCTTTTAGGGCAGGCCTGGTGGTGACAAAATCTCTCAGCCTTTGCTTGTCTGTAGAGTATTTTATTTCTCCTTTACTTATGAAGCTTAATTTGGCTGGATATGAAATTCTGGGTTGAAAATTCTTTTCTTTAAGAATGTTGAATATCAGCCCCCACTCTCTTCTGGCCTGTAGAGTTTCTGCTGAGAGATCAGCTGTTAGTCTGATGAGCTTCCCTTTGTGGGTAACCCAGCCTTTCTCTCTGGCCGCCCTTAACATTTTTTCCTTCATTTCAACTTTGGTGAATCTGACAATTATGTGTCTTGGAGTTGCTCTTCTCGAGGAGTATCTTTCTGGCATTCTCTGTATTTCCTGAATCTGAATGTTGGCCTGCCTTGCTAGATGGGGGAGGTTCTCCTGGATAACATCCTGCAGAGTGTTTTCCAACTTGGTTCCATTCTCCCCGTCACTTTCAGGTACACCAATTAGATATAGATTTGGTCTTTTCACATAGTCCCATATTTCTTGGAGGCTTTGTTTGCTTCTTTCTATTCTTTTTTCTCTAAACTTCTCTTCATGCTTCATTTCATTCATTTCATCTTCCATCACTGATACCCTTTCTTCCGGTTGATCGCATTGGTTACTGAGGCTTATGCATTTGTCATGTAGTTCTTATGCCGTGGTTTTCAGCTCCATCAGGTCCTTTAAGGAGTTCTCTGCACTGATTATTCTAGTTATCTATTTGTCTAATTTTTTTTCAAAGTTTTTAAGTTCTTTGCCATTGGTTCGAACTTCCTCCTTTAGCTCGGAGTAGTTTGATCTTCTGAAGCCTTCTTCTCTCAACTCGCCAAAGTCATTCTCCATCTAGCTTTGTTCCATTGCTGGTGAGGAGCTGCGTTCCTTTGGAGGAGGAGAGGTGCTCTGATTTTTAGAGTTTCCGGTTTTTCTGCTCTGTTTTTTCCCCATCTTTGTGGTTTTATCTACCTTTGGTCTTTGATGATGGTGACGTGATGTACAGGTGGGTTTTTGGTGTGGATGTCCTTTCTGTTTGTTAGTTTTCCTTCTAACAGTGAGGACCCTCAGCTGCAGGTCTGTTGGAGTTTACTGGAGGTCCACTCCAGACCCTGTTTGCCTGGGTGTCAGCAGTGGTGGCTGCAGAACAGTGGATGTTGGTGAACCACAAATGCTGCTTCCTGATCGTTCCTCTGGAAGTTTTGTCTCAGAGGAGTACCCGGCCGTGTGAGGTGTCAGTCCACCCCTACGGGGGAGTGCCTCCCAGTTAGGCTACTTGGGGGTCAGGGACCCACTTGAGGAGAGGCAGTGTGGCCATTCTCAGATCTCAAGCTGCGTGCTGGGAGAACCACTACTCTCTTCAAAGCTATCAGACATGGACATTTAAGTCTGCAGAGGTTATTGCTGTGTTTTGTTTGACTGTGCCCTGCCCCCAGAGGTGGAACCTACAGAGGCAGGCAGGCCTCCTTGAGCTGTGGTGGGCTCCACCCCGTTCAAGCTTCCTGGCCACTTTGTTTACCTACTCAAACCTGGGCAATGGTGGGCGCCCCTCCCCCAGCCTTGCTGCCTCCTTGCAGTTTGATCTCAGACTGCTGTACTAGCAATGAGTGAGGCTCCGTGGGCATAGGACCCTCTGAGCCAAGTGCAGGATATAATCTCCTGGTGTGCTGTTTGTGAAGCCCATTGGAAAAGCGCAGTATTAGAGTGGGAGTGACCCGATTTTCCAGGTGCCATCTGTCACCCCTTTCTTTGACAAGGAAAGAGAATTCCCTGACCCCTTGCACTTCCCGGGTGAGGCAATGCCTTGCCCTGCTTCAGCTCATGCACAGTGCACTGCCCCCACTGTCCTGCACACACTGTCTGGCATTCTCCAGTGAGATGAACCTGGTACCTCAGCTGGAAATGCAGAAATCACCCGTCTTCTGCGTCACTCATGCTGGGAGCTGTAGACTGGAGCTATTCCTATTCGGCCATCTTGGCTCCACCGCGGCAACAGCAATTCCTAATGAATAGTGTTATTACTGTTTTTGGTCACATGCACTATATGTGGATCACCTCCCCCAAAATAAATGACAATATAACTTAAAAGTCACTGTACCTTTAAAACCTATATTTGTAATATTCAACTTGAATTATAGGTGTACGAATTGAGTGGTGAGTGAATACTGCAAAGATCCTACCAACAATAGTGGTCAAACAAAAAAATTGAATCTCAGTGACTCATTTAGACTAATTTAAAGACAAAATATCAAGAAACCATTCAATTTTTCTGAGAGCTCTGCATCCCCTGCCAGATGACCCTCAGTGTGGAGTCAAAGACAAGCCAAGTTCTTTGATCCTTGCCATATTTCCTCAAAATAAGGATTTGAACCACATGAGGTGCCTGATCAGATTCTAGCCCCCTTGTCATACTTTCTCAGGCTGTGAAGGAATCTGAGCCCTTCACTGTATGTGGCTTAGCAAGTAACCCAACCATTGGCAAGAACTTTTTAGAGCACAGTTTGACCCTCGAAGTCTGCTATAAACAAACATTCAGAATTTTTACCTCTTTCCAAATGCATTACAAGATTTTTGCACATTTGAAAATGTGGTAGTAATGATGATAATGGCTCATCAGAGAACTGATTGTTGCCCTTTAGGTGAGTGAAGACTGAGTGACGTTTCCTGTGCTTCGTCTTCTACGCTGTCTCCCCCCAACTTCTTTTCTGCCAGGGTGGGGTGTTTCTCTCTGTCATAGTTTTTTGAGTATTTGAATGGTAGATCACACACCTTTACGGCTGTTATTTTCAAGTTTTAATAATGTTTTGCAACTCACTTCCTGTTTCTCAGCTGCCAACCTTGCCAAAAGCATTCCTTGTCAGGTACTAATTTGGGTGACGTGACGACCACTTGATGTAAATTTTTGGTGGGTAATTACTGAGTCAGAAGTGAGTAATTTTTTGATATCCAGTGGCAGTCAGAAAGGTGGGTATTTTACTAACCACTCATTAGAGATTCTCCAGTATTGAAATGTCCTGAATTTTGCTCTGTTTGCAGACAGAAGAAAAATCTGACTGCTTGGATGAAGAGTAAGTTCCTGCTTATTTTGGTAGTACTTACAAGTATATTGATTTTTTTTTACTGTGAACCAACTCCAGAGTTTCACTGTACCTGCAATATTAATTTTGTATTGATCAAAGTCTTATGTAATGACTTTTTGTTTTTTAAAAAAATTACAGAGATCTTATATTTAATTTAAAAAGTTGGTGAAGATATTTCAGTTATTAAGGATTTAAGAAATACCAGAAGCATTTAGTAGTCAATTTTGGTGCTTAAGAATAAAGAGTATCAGCCTTTCTCTGTAAGTGCTAGTTTGTTTTTCTTTTTTTCATGTAGTAGTTCTGGGTGAATACTTTTGGGATTTCTAAAACTGTTCACTTTATTTTTCTACCAGAAGAAATGAATAATAGTGATATTTCTGCTGAGAAATAAAAATCACTTAAACTTGAAGCAAACCTGTGTACCCATTTATTAGAAGCAGTGTAAGCAAAGATGAATTTTTTGTTTTGGGAAATTTCTACTTTAATAACAAACATTGACATATGAGATCATGTTTCTTTACTTGCAAACAAAAAGTTTAACTGAAATTATATGCACTCATAGATTTTTTTCTTTCATATTGTCCTATGATTAAATCACAACTTTTTGTTATGATTAGCCAAATTGTATAATATAAAGTTACATATTTATAATAGTTACATTATTCAAGATAATATACCTAAAGATCCAGTTTAAAAGTAAAAAAAAATTAATTTATTTGAATCAATTATTTTTAAAAATATTGTAGAGAATAAATGCTGTTAGTTTTCTGTGACTATTATAATAATTTACCACAAATTATGTGGTTCAAAAATTACATAAATTTATTCATTTACGGTTCTGGAGGCCAGAAGTAATAATCTATATAACTGGATATAACTGGGCCTGAATTAACATGTCAGCAAGGCTGTGCTCCTTCTGCAGCCTCTAGGGAAAAATATGTTCTTGCCTCTTACAGCTTCTGGGGATTGCCAGCATTCTTTGGCTTGTGTCTGCATCACTGCAATCTCTGCCTCTGTGCTCTTCTGCTCTTCTCCTTCTCAATCTCTCTCTTTCTCTTCATCTCTCTCTCTCTCTCTCTCTCTCTGTGTGTGTGTGTGTGTGTGTGTGTGTGTGTGTGTGTGTGAAATCTCTCTGCACCTCTAAGGATGCACGTGATGGCATTTAAGTCACATCTAGATAATCTAGGGTAATCTCCCCATGTCATCAAGGTCCTTAATTTAATCATGTCTGCAAAGTCCCTTTTTTGCCATATAAGGTAATTTGAAAGATCCAGGGATTAGAATAAATATGTTTGGGGTCTTTTTTCAGCTGACCACAGGCACTTATTAAACATTGGTACTGTGCAAGACAGATTATGATCTATACCCTAATTAGAGCATAATCTTTTCCAGGGATTTGGAGAAATTAAAATTCACACCTACTTGAGGGTAACAAGGATTGCTAAAGAAATGGAAGTGTGAGCTGTGCTCTGAAGATAGGTATGGATTTAAAAGCAAAAATAGGGTGGAGAGACATTTCTAATGCATGGAAGATTTTGACAGAAGTCCTAAAGGGGATAAATCTGACAGACTGTAGTGTTGGGTTGAAACCTTGAGTTATTTTATTTTTTATTTTTTTGAGACAAAGTCTCACTCCATCACCCAGGCAGAAGTGCAGTGGCATGATCTCGGCTCACTGCAACCTCTGCCTCCTGGGTTCAGGCAATTCTCCTGCCTCAGCCTTCCGAGTAGCTGGGATTACAGGTGTGTGCCACCATGCCTTGCTAATTTTTGTTATGTTTAGTAGAGACAGGATTTTGCCATGTTGACCAGGATGGTCCCGAACTCCTGACCGCAGGTGATCCACTCACCTTGGCCTCCGAAAGTGCTGGGATTATAGGCATGAGTCATCACACCCGGCCAGAACCTTGAGTTCTAAAAACAGATTCCTGAGTTTGGTTACTCACTTTGCCTTTTTCAAGCTATGTGTCTTTGTTTGATCTCTTTGTACTTCAAATATTTCATATTTATTTATTTATTTTTTTTTTTTGAGACGGAGTCTGGCACTTTCGCCCAGGCTGGAATGCAGTGGCGCAATCTCGGCTCACTGCAAGCTCCGC
The DNA here is from genome assembly GCF_009828535.3 of Hylobates moloch. Classification (NCBI taxonomy): domain Eukaryota; kingdom Metazoa; phylum Chordata; class Mammalia; order Primates; family Hylobatidae; genus Hylobates; species Hylobates moloch. The sequence goes on along the minus strand of NW_026652290.1, from coordinate 65,888,190 downwards.
CTCCCGGGTTCACGCCATTCTCCTGCCTCAGCCTTCGGAGTAGCTGGGACTACAGGCGCCCGCCACCACGCCAGACTAATTTTTTGTATTTTTAGTAGAGACAGGGTTTCACCATGTTAGCCAGGATGGTCTCGATCTCCTGACCTCGTGATTCGCCCGCCTCTGCCTCCCAGAGTGCTGGGATTACAGGCGTGAGCCACTGCGCCCGGCCTAAATATTTCATAATTATAATGGAGATAATATCCAACTCATAGGTTTTATTGGTTACAGTTTTTAAGGCACTTATAATAGCATTTGCATATGGTAAAATATAAGTTGCTATTGTCATCCCTACATGTCTACCGTTTTTATTTTAATGTTTATTAAGTAATTGCCCCAATCCCCTTCAGAAGTAGATAGAGGTACATGCCTTCCATGAGGTACTGAGAGGAACTAACGTTTCTCAAATGAATAATTCTCTGTATTAATCACAGCCCAGTTCTCTAAATTGTAATGATGAGACTCCACTGTGATATTTTTACCTACAACACCTTCAAGTCGGAATGGGTAGGTATCACTATAGTTCAGCAATTCTGAGATGCACATCCTTTCACTGTTAGGTTGTGTTTTACAATTACTGTATATCCTAGCTTAATTGGGAGCAATTTTTCTTTCTTAGTGGTACGTTAGATAATGGCAAATTTTACAATCCATGGCACCTTAGATTTGATGAAATATGGGTTTAGTCTCATGTAGATGGGGAGACTGAGATACTATGTGCTCTGTTTTGAAGATGAGTCAAAGGTCTAGGTTTAGGGATAACCTTAAAATTCTGACTCAGTCACATATTTTCTTCTCCAGACCTAGCCTTTGTAGTAGTCTTTTTAGAAGTCCCTTCAGCTGGGAAGGGGCAGCATGGCTCAGTGAAAAGAACATGTGCTTTAGCATCACACAGAACTGAGTTCATATCCAGACTCTGCCACCAGCGTGACCCTAAACAAGTTGCCTGTCCTCTGCAAGCTTCAGTTAGCCCATTTGTTAAAATATTTTGACAATACAGTTTTCACAAGGTCATAGTAAGAATTTCCTCAGCTTCCTATCACAGATGCAGAGTGCTCACCAAATATTCTATCTACTTATTCACATTCCCTTGCTGCCTTGTATCTAGGCAGGGCCCTGTGACTAGCTCTAGTCAAGGGTTATGTGTGCCATTCTTGGCCAAGGTGTGCCACCCTGCAAGAGCCTCGACTCCTGAGAATCTGAAGGATCATACATTCTGTATCATGTAGTTCATCCTGTATTTCTGGATAATTATTGGGAGTAAACCCCACCTTACCCCTGGACATTCACATGAGGCAGACCTGGAGTAAGAAGTAACTTTGTGTTCTGGTTAGCTCCTGAGACAGGGAGATTATTTATCATCACAGCATGACATAGCTGTTTTCATTTTACAATGCTGCATAACAATTTACCACAAACACAGCAGTTTAAAACAACATACATTTATTATCTCACAGTTTCTGTTGGTCAGAAGTCTGTGTTTGGCATGAGAGGATTCTCGGCTTCAGCCCTCTCAGAGCTGAAATCAAGATTTGGATCAAGTGGCAGTTCTTGTCTGGAAGGGTCTTCTTTCCAAATTACTGGTTTTTGGGAGGATTCATTTCTTTGAGCTTTTAGGGCGGGAAAACCACTTTCCTTGCAGACTGTTCTTAGCTCATAGAGGCCATCTGCTTTTTTTTTTTTTTTTTTTTTTTTGCCACATGGCTCCTTCTACCATTAAACCAACAGTTGAGCGCTAAGATTCTTTACATGTTTCCAATCCATGATTTCCTCTTCTGCAACAGACAGAAGAGAATTTCTGCTTTTAAAGGTCTCCTGTGATCATTTCAGAGCCTTACAGATAATCTCTGTGTCACAATAGCATCTTGGTTTACAGAATACCCAACACATAATAGGTGCTTAATAAATAATAATTTTCTCCTTACCACACTCTCTGATCAGACATTTATCACCTATTATTTCAGTGTATATTTTATTTTTAATTTTTTAAACAAGGAAGTTGTATTAGTCCAGTTTCACACTGCTATAAAGAACTACTTGAGACCGGGTAATTTATAAAGAAAAGAGGTTTAATTGACTCACAATCCCACATGGCTGGGGAGGCCTCAGGAAACTTATAATCATGGCAAAAGGTGAAGGGAAAGCAAGCGTGTCTTACCATGGTGGAGCAAAAGAGAGAGAGAGAGAGCAAGGGGGGCACTGTCACACACTTTTAAACCATCACAGATTGTGAGAACTCACTCACTATCACAAGGACAGCATGGAGGAAACTATCCCTATGATCCAATCACCTCCCATCAGGCCCCTTCTTTAACACATGGGGATTACAATTTGACATGAGATTTGGGTGGGGACTTGGAGCCAAATCATATCATTCTGCTCTGGCCCCTCCCAAATCTCATGTCCTTCTCACATTTCAAAACCAATCATGGCTTCCCAACAGTCCTCCAAACTCTTAACTCATTTCAACATTAACTAAAAAGTCCAAATCCAAAGTCTCATCTGAGACAAGGTTAGTCCCTTCCACCTGTGAGCCTGTACTATAAAAAACAAGTTAGTTACTTCCAAGATACAATGGGGGTACAAGCATTGGGTAAATGCTTCTATTCCAAATGGGAGAACTTGGGGAAAATAAAGAGGCTACAGGTCCCATGCAAGCCTGAAAACTAGCAGGACAATAATTAAATCTTCAAGCTTTGAGATAGTCTCCTTTGATTCCATGTCTCACATCTAGCACACACTGATGCAAGGGGTGGGCTCCCAAGGTCTTGAGCAGCTCCACCCCTGTGGCTCTGCAGGGTATAGCCCTCTTGGCTGCTTTCACAGGCTGGTGTTGAGTGCCTGTGGTTTTTACAGGTGTATGATGTATGCTCTCTGTGGATCTATATTTCTGGGGTCTGGAGGATGGGGCCCTCTTCTCACAGTTCCACTGCACAGTGCCCCAGTGAGGACTTGTATGGGGGCTCCATCCCTACATTTCCCTTCTGCATTGCCCTAGTAGTGCTTCTCCATGAGGGCTCCACCTCTGCAGTAGACCTCTGCCTGGATATCCAGGCATTTCCCCACATCCTCTGAAATCTATGTGGAAACTCCCAAACTCTTGCCTTCTATGCACTCAGAGGCTGAACACCATGTGGAAGCTGCCAAAGTTTGGGGCTCCTCTTTACTTACATAAATTTTTGAAGCTGGCACCTTAAATTTCTTCCTAGAAAATGAGTTGTTCCTTTCTACCACATGGTCAGGCTGCAAATTTTCCAAACTTTTACTTGCTGCTTCCCTTTTAAACATAAGTTCCAATTTCAGACCATCTCTTTGTGAATGCATATGACTGTACGCTGTTAGGAACAGCCAGATCCACTCTTGAATGCTTTGCTGCTTAGAAATTTCTTCTGGTAGATATCCTAAATCATCTCTCTCAAGTTCAAAGTTCCACACATCTCTAGGGCAGGGGCAAAATGTTGCCAGTCTCTCTGCTAAAGCCTAGCAAGAGAGACCTTTATTCCAGTTCCCAGTAAGTTCCTCATCTCCATCTGGGACCACCTTAGCCTGGACTTCATTGTCCATATTACTATCAGCATTTTGGTCAAAACCATTCAACAAGTCTCTAGGAAGTTCCAAAGTTTCCCACATCTTCCTGTCTTCTTCTGAGCCCTCCAAACTGTTCCAACCACTGCCCATTACCCAGTTCCAAAGTTGCTTCCACATTTTCAGATATCTTTATAGAAGTACCCCACTCTCCCAGTACCAATTTTTTGTATTTGTTCACTTTCACACTGTTATGAAGAACTACCTGAGACTGGGTAATTTATAAAGAAAAGAGGTTAAATTGACTGAATATTCCACATGGGTGGGGAGGCCTCAGGAAACTTACAATCATGGCAGAGGGGAAGGGAAAGCAAGCACACCTTACCACAGCAGAGCAGGAGAGAGAGAGAGAAAGGGGAAGAACTGCCATATGCTTTTAAACCATCAGATGTTGTGAGAGCTCACTCACTATCATGAGAACAAAATGGGGGAAACCACCCTCGTGATCCAATCACCTCCCACCAGACCCCTTTGTTAACACATGGGGATTACAATTTGACATGAGATTTTGATGAACCAAACCATATCAGAAGTGTTAAGAGTCTTAGTTTCTTTATCTCCTGCTCAGAGAAATAAAAACTCGTTACCAGTTTATTGAAAATCATGTCAAACTGTTTTCCATTATTTATATATTATTTATATAAATATATACATACTAGAACAAAAGACTGTGACTTGATGTGTGAATGTGCATGTGCATGAGTGTGAGTGTGTGCATGATTTTACATAAGTAACATCATACTAAATGTATGTCTTGCAACATACTTTTTCACTGAAAAACAAATCTAGATATTTATATATTGAAGTGTATGAAACACATCATTGTCCATAGTTGTTGCACCACATTCTATCAAAGTCTGTTTAGCAGCTTCCATAGTAGACACTTAGGTTGATTCAAACCAGCTATCACAAATATTTCCACAATGAACACACACACACACACATATATATATATATACACACGTGTGTATATATATATATATATATCTTTGAATACATGAACAAAAGTTTCAAGTTTGATGGTGAAAACTGGATTTGTTGGGCTGTAGTATATGTATGTTTTAAATTTTGACCAATGCTGCAAAACTGATTCCTTCCAAATTGTCTATAACAATTTTAACTCTCTCTAGTATTAGGTTAGTGCACAATAATTGCGGGTTTTGCCATTACTTTTGATGGCAAAAAACACAATTACTTTTGCATCAACTTAATAATTTAGAGGAATACCTGTTTCTACACATGCATTAGTCAGGGTCCTCTAAAGGGACAGAACTAATAGGATATATGAAGGGGAGGTTATTAGGAGAATTTACTCACGCAATCACAAGATGAAGTCCCACAATAGGCTTTCTGCAAGATGAAGAGCAAGGAAGTCAGTCCAAGTCCCAAAAGCTCAAAACTGGGGAAGCCAACAGTTCAGCCTTCAGTCTGTGGCTGAAGGCCTGAGAGCCCCTGGCAGTGGTGTAGTCCAAGCGTCCAAAAGCTGAAGAACTTGGAGTCTGATGTTCAAGAGCAGCAAGCATCCAGCACAGGGGAAAGATGAAGGCAGGAAGACTCACAAGTCTCTCTCTCTTTTCTCTTTTTTTTTTTTTTTTTTTTTTTTGAGACAGAGTCTTGCTCTGTCACCCAGGCTGGAGTGCAGTGGCCGCGATCTCGGCTCACTGCAAGCTCTGCCTCCTAGGTTCATGCCATTCTACTGCCTCAGCCTCCCCAGTAGCTGGGACTACAGGCGCCTGCCACCAAGCCCGGCTAATTTTTTTGTATTTTTAGTAGAGACGGTGTTTCACCATGTTAGCTAGGATGGTCTCGATCTCCTGACCTTGTAATCCACCCGCCTTGGCCTCCCAAAGTGCTGGGATTACAGGCGTGAGCCACCTCACCCGGCCAAGTCTTCTTTCCAACTTCTGCCTGTTTTACTGTAGCCACACTGGCAGCTAATTAGATGGTGCCCATCCAGGTTGAGTGTGGGTCTGCCTCTCCCAGTCCACTGATCAAATGTTAATCTCCTTTGGCAACACCTTAGACACACCCAGGAACAATACTTTGCATCCTTCAACCCAGTCAAGTTGACACTCAATATTAACCATCACAACATGCCCTTACCAACACTTGATATTGATCAAAGTTTTTAATATTTTGAAATTTCATGTATGAATGAGATATTTTACCATGGCTTGAAGATCATTAGTTGGTATTGTTAGAGCTTTTTTGTTTTTTGATTTTTACATTCAGATTGCAAAGAACTTACAAGGTGTTGAATCGTACATTCTGTGCAGTGTATAGACTTCATCTTAAGTGTCTTCAATTCCTGAATACTTATACTTACCTCTTTACCCTTCCTTTGAGATCTAAGAAGGAGCCATTCCTCTTGATATTCTTTTTTATGTCCTTGGGGTTTATTTGAAGTCATCAATACCTTGGAAGGTCTTAGATGGGAAATAGTAAAAAAGAGGTTAGTAGGAGATAATAAATTAGAAATATTAATAATAAAACACACCTTACTGCCCCTGCCTTAGATGAATCTGATATTATCAACTATTAACTGTGCACATGTACATGTGCAAGTGGCTTTGTAAAGAGACTAGAATAGCTAGCCCAGGACAATAGATTAAGACCAAAAGAGTGGGAAAGACACTCTTTTTAGCACACATCGAAGGCACCATTGGCTAGTCCAACGTCAGCATATCTTTGCTATCTTCTGGTACTAAAACTCTTTTAGTAAATATGGAATTAATGGGGAAAATATTGATTTTGGTTGTTAATTTGATTTCAAAAATTGGTTTCCTGCAATCTTAGTAGAATAAGTCCAAGACATATCTGTTTATTCATTTATTCCTATTAAAATAGCAATTCTAGAAAATATTATCTGGTATTAATCTGGTGAATAGTGTTATAAATGCCAGAGTTTATGTTTATTATACTTATTAAACTGGTCCTGATATCTCATAAAAATAAAATAAATGGCAGGGTTAGAAATGTAATACTTTGTATAATTCTTCAAATCTTTAATATTCTGTTTATTAAGTTTTTATTGAAATACAATACGTGGAGGACAGAGTGAGTGAGCTGAGTTTCACAGCTATACAACAGCTGAGCTCCAGCATTCCTAGGAGAAAAAATTGTCAGGCTTCTATTTCTTTTATAAAAATCTCTTAGACTTCCAAAGTTCTCTATATTCCTGGGAACTTGCATTTAAGAGGGAAGTCACTTTGTTTTTAAGGAAGTGTGTTCGTTGAAGAAAAGACTTTCCACTCATCTAGAGCTGATCGCATTTACCACTGTCACCTTCATATAGGGACAAAAACAACCTTAGCAGCGAGCAAAAGGAGCAAGGAAGCAAATCATGACAGAGACTTAGAGAAGCACATAGGTAGAGATAGCATCCTGAGTAATTCTTGAGGGAAAAATAACACTGGGTTTTGCATCATCCTCCCTTCACCTAATAATAATAGTGTTATTCATGGCATATGCCTCTTGTCATACACCATTTGTGGGCACAAAGTAGCTAAATTGAAATCAGGACTTGGAGGAGAACATTTATGAGAGTCTAGCTTAATTTCAATAGATAATGCTGGGTTGGAACAAGGCCTGAACTTCTCACTTTTGCATGGTGCCATGGACAGAATATTTGTGTTTCCCCAAAATTCATATGTTAAAATTTTAACCCCCAAAGAGATGGTATTATGAGGTGGCGCCTTTGGGAGGTGATTAGGTCATGAGGGTGAAGCCCTCATAAATGGGATTAGTACTTTTATAAAAGAGACTCCCAAGAGCTCTCTCACCCTCTTTCTGCCATGTAAGGATACAGTGAGATAACGGCAGTCTGAAACCTGGAAGGGAGCCCTCACCAGAGCCCGACCATGCTGGCACTCTGATCTTGGACTTCCAGTCTCCAGAACTGTGAGAATTACAATTCTGTTGCCTATAAGCCATGCAGTTCATAGTACTTTGTTATAACAGCTCAAAATGACCAAGACACATGGGGTATAATGAAGAAGCAGCCCTGTTATTAAAATTTAGAAGTAATGTCCTCTGTCTGGCAATCAAGCCCTTTGGTGAATTGCTTGACTCCTTTGTATCTGTTTTCACAACTGGACAGTGATAATGTCAATGATTGCTTTTATATTTCCCTGGCATATTAGAGCAAAGAAACTAATCATGGTAAAGTGCTTGAAAGCTTCCAAAGTAGAGCAAGATATCATTACAGCAGTACTAAAGTATTCCATATGCACCTCAAATATAAATGATCACATTTCTTCTTCCTCTCTAATCTATGTGTCAACTGTAACCTAGACAGTAGGCTTGTGTGTAGAATTGGCACAACAGGTAATTGCTTTCATAGGATAAGTGGAAAAATTCTAGAAATACCCCCCGTGCCTAAGCCTGGGAATAGGGATTACAGAGTCTTTTCTGTAGATCAAATTGAAACCATAAGAAAAATAAAATAAGGCATCCTGTAAGAGAAAGAATACAGGACTGGAACAGTTTAAGGATGGGCCTAGAATCTATCAGCAGTTAGCAAATTTTTTTGTATAGAGGCTCAGACAGTAAATATTTTAGCTTCTGCATGCCATATGGTCTCTGTAGCAAGTACACATATCTGTAGTTACAGCACAAAAACACCCATAGACAATACATAAATGAATGAATGTCATTGTGTTCCAATAAAACTTTATTTGCAAAAACAGGTGGTGAGCATGTTTTGGCTATATTCCTCCAGTAGCCTATGTGATTGATGTGTAGTAGAGGCATAATAAACATTCATTGAATGATTAACAAGTTATTACTTTTCCTTGTTTACTCCTTCAGATTAAATTTTGTGTTCAGATCCTGTTTCAACACACTTTTGTGGGGTGCCCAAAATGTATCAGGCACTGGGCTATTTTATCTGACATTTTTAACTGATTTTCTTTCTCAGCCTTGCTCTTCTTTATTTTTTACCTTTTGTTTTCCAGTTGCTTCTGTTTAGTTGCTTATTTTGACTGTCAAAATTTCTTCAGAAGGGCCTGAAAGTACAATAAGCATATGGGGGAAAATAATCAGTGTTTTATATGAATATGCATTTTTGATATATTTATTTTACTGAAATTTGTCCTTTAAATGAGACATTTTTTTCTCTAATGTGCATTCTATGTCATAGCAGTTTCGCAAAATGCTTCTTGAACAAAGATCCCTTGATCAAAAAACCTTGGGAAACTATATATTCTGTCTGTCTGAGAGTCGATCACCAAAGGCACTATGATGTACAGTAAAGAATCTGTCTTAATCTGTTCAGGCTGCCATAACAAATACCATAGGCTAGGTGACTTAAACAACAAAAATTTATTCTTCACGGTTCTGAAGGCTGGAAGTCCAAGATCAAGGTGCCAGCTGATTTAGTTCCTGGTGGGGATCTTCTTGCTGGTTTGCAGATGGGCGGATGCCTTTTTGCTGTACCCTTACTTGGTAGAGAGAGAGAGAGCACATCTCTTGTGTCTTCTCTTTTAAGGGCACTAATCACATTCATGAGGGCTTCACCCTTACACCTAACTACCTTCCAAAGACCCCACTTTGAAATACTATGATACTGGGCATTAGGGCTTCAACATATGAGTTTGAGGTGAGAGGGCACAAACATTCACATTCAGTCCATAGCAGAATCAAGGAATTCTGATAAATTTTGTTTGATCCTCTCTTGCAATGGTCCATGTTCAAACAATAGCAAGTAGCATTTGGTGCAGGATTGCAGCAGGTACACAGGCCTCTGTTCTCTCAGAGTCTAGCAGAATTGTGACAGAAGTATGCTGGGGCAGGGAATAGCTGGATAAACAGAGGGGCTCTATTCCTGTAAAGGGTTTCACAACCCTTTTGCTCTCTCTTTGTATGATGTAAGTAGGAGAACAGTCTTTAGTGAAGAGAACTGAGCTCAGGCACCTAGCAGTCTAAGATTAGACACTAACCATTGGGTGAATTGCTAGAAATATCGGTTGCCCAGCACTTGGAGACTTGGAGGAGCCCAGACCTCTGGGCATAGAGTCTCAGCACAGCTCCTGTTGCTGAGAGCAGTGAGAGCTGCTATACCTATGGGGAGTTGTAGCCACTCCTGATGAGAGAGCTGGAGCCACTCTTCCTACTAGCTCATTTTGAGGCATCAGGGGAAGGAGTGCCATAAATGCAGAGTCTCCTACTGTATTTGAATATGGAAATCTGCCCTTCTTTTCTGTATGAATGCATGGGTATTGTTTTTTATCCCATCAATTAATAGCATGTAGAACCAATGTTTTGCGAGACGTACTTTGACAATACTCTATTAGGGTTACTTTAGAAAAATGATTTTTAAAATGGCCACAAAAATTCACAAATTCTGGTATCTACACCCTTTGCAATGTAACTTTGTGACTCCTCCCTTGAAGAGGTGGAGCCTCCTTCCTCTACTCTTGATCTGGGCTAAGGCTGTGATTTATTTCAGCTCATAGAATTAGGCAAAGGTAATGGTGTGCCAGATCTCAAGAGACCTTGAACATTTTCACTCAACTCTTGGACCCCTGTCATCACCATGTGAATAACAGCTAGCTGGCTGGATACTGAAATAATGACCCAGTCATTCAAGAATCCCAACCATCAGACAATAGTGAGGCCATCCTATACAAGCCAGCTCCTAGCTTACCCCCGAATATCTGAGAAATCCCAGCCATAGCCCGCAGAGCTGATTACACAATCCATAGCTGACAAGGGTAAGGCCAGTAGAGACCAGAACCACCCAGCAGACTTATAAACTTGTGAGCAATAATAAATATCACATTTTTAGCCATTGTGTTTTGGGGTTCTGGTAGCTTTGGGCTATTAATATGCAGTAATAGCTGCTGACACAGTTACTAATTGTTGGCCTTTTAATGCGTTATTCCTTGTCCATGAAATCAAGGCTAAGAAGTGACTTTATTGAAAGTGAAAATTGAATCATGCCCATCAAAATGATAATCAATGAAGAGTGTCATATTAAGAAAATATGCCCTAGCAAAGGATTATTCTAGATGTATTGTTTTGACTCAACATGGACAACATTGTATAGGCATATACAAATAATGTAAAATTAGTGTGTAGGGAATCTCAGTGACACAGAAGAGGTATATATAGAGAGAATTTTATTTGTCTGTTTGTTTCTCTCCCTTATAGCTTTCCCTACTAACTGTCCAACCTACTAGGTTTCAGGTAAAATATCCATTGAATCAGGCACCATTTCTGGAGAGGTCTTTCCATCCTGAGTTGCTTTAATAATCTATTTTTTGTTTGGAAATAACAATGAATAATATTGTGGAAAAATTGCTATTTTGTTCTTAGGTTTGAAGCTTGTAAGGTAGAAGAAGAATCTTCTTAAATAACTAGGAAGCTAAAAACAATAAAATGACAGAGACATTTTCTCCCTCCTCCACTCCAAGTTTCTGTCCAGGGGGAAAATATTGAAGCACAGAGGCCTCTCTCCTCTCACAAAAGCATTCATGGGTAAACAAATCGGTGCCATCTTCCCCGTGCCATGAGAAGCCATGAGAGTGGTGTGGGAAGAAATAAACTTTTAGGGCAACAAAACGACTGCTGAGAGGCCCGTGGAAATGAGGGGCTCACTGGACCAGTGGAATTCCCACATCACACACTTGAGGCACTTAACTAGTGCCGCTGGCTGGCTTGCAGCCTGCTAATTGAATTTAAATTAATGATGTATATTTCTTTTAGTTTAAGTTGTTAAATTGTGTTTCCATGTTTGATAGCCATTTGCTAATTCTTGAAAAAAATCGCATATATAATAATATGTTTGAATCCCCTGTAGCATTTTTTAAAAAGGTAACAAGTTATATATGATTTACTTGTGCTCGACAAACCTTAGTATAATTAGAAGAAGGATTGGGTTGTTGGTATGAATTCTAATTCAGATATGATTTACGAAGACTGTATCAGAAACAAAAGTTTGGCACCCTCATTTAAAATTCCTTCTTTATCAAAATGGAGAGACTTTGACTCACTTTCTTCTTTAAGAAAGAAAAGTAAATAGAGGTAAAGAAATAGCTAATTTTTTCATGACTAATAATTCTGATTTTTCTTCACTTAATCAAACATAATGTTTTTTTTCTTCCTCAGCTCCCTGTACCCTAAATAATAGAGGTACAAAATAATTTACTCACAGCCAACTAATTTGAAAAACTAAATATGTAATCTTTTCACAGCATAAATGACTTGATTCTTTGCACTTTGCTAATTTGGAAAAAATGCATAAGGGTGCAAAAAATTAATGAAGAGCACTTAAAGCAGATTTCATGAAGTTTTCCTCATTATCTTTATCTGTAGTAAATTTATCACAAAACAAACATAGATAAAAATGCTTAATTTTGGTTTGTATTACATATGGGCATGCTCTTTTCTTATACAGTGTATTCTAGTGGAAATATCTCTGTGATAAGAAGACATGGATTCTTGCTCCATCTCCAGAACTTAGGAGCCAGGTAAGTCTGAGTTGGTTGCTTAACACTTCTATACAAGTTGACTCGTGTGTTAAATTGTTATACTAATATTAACTATATAAAATTGTCCATATTAAGCCACTTTTGATCAACAAAAATGGCAATTTTATATGATTCAACCTAATACTGCTCTATCTTATAGGGTTATTACATCAAATGAAATAGTTTAAAACATTTTGGAATACCGTAAAATGTATATAAATGCAAGAGTTTTATTATCATAATGTATGTGTATAAGGAAAATCATTTGATGCAACTGTAATAATGATTAATACAGATTGCCACACATTCATTTGCCTGGGAGGCAAAAAAAATTGAGGGCACTAGATAGCATGAACCAAGTTTTATGAATTTTCTTTTCTTCTCTATTAAGATTCCAAAACTTTGGTATTTCCATAGTAAATTATGAGTTATGGACTGAACAACAAGCAAATGACTCACTGTCTATCTGCAAGCCTTTCTTTATCTACCGGGAAGATGTGTCAGTGAACTGGCATCTCTGTAGCCACCATCTGGGTTCAAAGCATCACAAATCTGGCCTAAATGCATCACTTCTTCAAAGACATTGAAATACTAGATTGTAGTTCAAATGCAATCCATTTTGGGTATCCATAGGTGACCAGATAGAAGCCTTCTGTCTTCAGCTTTCTCTCTGGCCAGGCACAAATACCTAGCTTCCTCTACTTCCTCCTGCCCTGTGTCTGCATCCTCCACCCCACACTGTATCCCTCACACCCCACAGCATGCTTTGATGAACCCAATACTTTCTCTTTCTTGATAGTTTAGGTCTTCTAATCCCAGCTCAGCCTCAGCAAGTTCTTGGAACTGAGCTCTTGTAGAAATGGCCAGCTGATGTGCAGAGGTAGACTGAGAAGAGGTGCCATGAAATGCATTGATGGGCTCCAGTGGTCTCAGTAAAAGCAAGCAAGAGTTGTTTTCTGCAATGATTGAATGTTTGTCCCCTCCAAAACTCATGTTGAAATTTAATTGCCATTGTAACAGTATTAGGAGGTGGGGCCTCTAAGAGGTGTTAGGCGATGAGGGCTCCACACTCTGAGTGGGACTGGGGCCATTGCAAAAGGGCAAGTTCACTCCTCTTTCACCTTCTTGCCTTCTGCTGTGGGACAATGCTGCAAAAAGGCCCTTGTCAGATGCAGGTTCCTGGATATTGGATTCATCAGCCTCCAGAACTGTGAAGCAGTAAATTTCTGTTTATTGTAAATTACCTAGTCTGTGGCATTCTGTTACAGCAGCACAAAGTGGACTAAGTAAGACATTTTCCTTTCTTATGGCTTTGTAATTCATGATTGTGGTCTCTCACAGGGTTCAACTTATTTTCTGCTTTAAGATTTTGTAAACTATTGTGCATTCTTACAATTTTTTTAAAAAACTGACTGAAATGGGTCAAAGACCTGTGCCCATTGCAGAGATACTGCTCTTAGTATCATGGACTTTTGGGCTGTTTATAATCAGTAGACACAATCCTTCCTATCACTTTAGATTTATGTCTTTCTATTTGGGATCAACATATACAGGGTTTCTTTTTTGATACAACTTATTTATCAGATTTATATTCAAGTAATTATAACCTTTACTCAAAAAATTCACTCCAATTTTAAAATTTAAGTAAAAAGGGTTTATGATAATTAAAGGAATTCAAAGAAGTGTGCTCTTAGACTGGAAAGTTCATTTCAAAGAGGATTTTCAAGAACTCTGAGAAATTGTAGCATTGTTGGAATATTTGTACTACCTTTCACACTGCCTGTTTTTGAGGTAGCAACTCTCAGTGGGCACAACAAAGACAGAGTTATATTTCAGAAGTTGACCTCACACTATACGATGATGTAATTGTAAGTAGTCTTAATCATTTTGTTTTCTTGTGAACCCCAAATCAGTGCTTTTTAATGATGATGAGATTGACAATTGTGGCTTCTGGTAGATTAAAATAAATATAAACAAAAAGCAAAACAAACAATTCAAACATTTTTCTCCAATCTAGTTGCTCCCTAGTGCTATAAACAGAGCAGCTGGGCAGAAGTGGCTGTTCTTGAGTCTGCTGGGACGGAGCCTCCTACAGACACATTTTATGTAACCATGGCATGGGTGCCCTTTTGCATTTTGCTAGCAAGAGAAGTCCTTATGTTGTAGTCTCAGTGAAAGACAGAAGTGACACTGCACTCCAGGAGATATTTCCTGTTTAAACAAGTTACACGAAGATTATTTGAAGGGTAACAGCCAGGTTATGTACCCCATAAAAGTACAAATGATTTACAAATATTTAACAAGGAAAAAACTAATTATGCTGCTCTTGTCACAGAGAGGCCAGCCTCAGAAATGTATAATCAATATGGGAATGTTAGCTGTAATACAGTCTGTCAGCTTTTTAACCAACCAACAACAACAACAAAAAAATCAGAAAGTCTATAAACAAAGTGGAGCCCCCTTCTCTGGCCCCCTGAATGTTATGTATCCAGTCACATGTACCTTGGCACATGTAAGGATTAGAGCATTCAAAAGTTATTTTCAAGCCCATTTGGGAAGGCCCATTTAGCCTGAGTTTAAAGAAATTCTAAGAGAACTGACTGGCTTCACAATGGGTCACTGTACTCAAAATGTAGCATTTTGTCCTTTGGGCCCTAGTTAGTATTTCTTAGAATATTTGCCCTTTTGGACCAAGCTCACAGAAATTTGGCTCAGCAAAGTCTTTTATAATATGGGTGTGTTTTAAAAGGTGGACAGTGTTTATATTTTGCATGGTTATTATACATCTACATAAATGTAATGATATAGATGTGTTGGTGGGAATCTCAGGGCCCAGGAAAATTGCCTAGCTGGGAAATATCACTCTGGAATGCTATACAAAAAGTGGCTCTCTGCAGAGTGTAAGGAGATCACGTAACGGCCGTGAACACAGATGGGGGGCAGATTCTATAAGCTTAGTTCCCAGCTCTGGTCACTTACTCATTATGATCTTGGATAAGACTAATGTGCTGCAAATCTTTCCCCTGAGAAATGGAGAAAATAATGGCACTAACTTCATAGGTTGTGATTTAACTGAGAAATACATGAAAAATGCTAAAGACAATCTGTAGTACATAGTAAATACTCAATAAATATTAGCAGTTAGTATTGAACCAAAGCTTTTGGCATTTGTAACCCATGTATTGCTAACCTTGTCAGCTTCTGGGTACAAAGGGGTTCACATTAATAGGTTGTATAGTTTGCACGATTATTATATATCTGTAGTCACTAATTGGTCTAAATTTCACTAGTGTTTGCCAGCATCTGCGTAAACCTTTGGGAAGTAAGCACCTTCTAAGACCCACATGTGTCCCTCTCTCCCCAGCCCTCACCAATATTTCCTGGCATTTCTGGGCTGTTTAACATGAGTTCACGGATCATCTCTTACTATTCATGTTGATGTTGGCTCAACTTAAAGCCCCTCATGGAAGTGATTTGCTGCTGTAGCTGCTACCAGGATTTATGAAAAAGCCGAGGCCAGTGACATGGGTCGTGCCTCTCTCTTGCTGCTTCCAAAGCTACCAACCTGTCAGGAGTTAGGATAGTGTCACATTCCCTACTGTCCTCAGCACTTGGAAGCCCCTAAAGTAAAAACGTCTCTCTCCTTCACCATGGCACATTTTATTACCAGGGCACCAAAACAGTTATGGGGCAGCTCATTCACTTATGGTTTCTTATTAAAAACAAACAAACAAACAAAAAAAACCTATTTAACCTCTGCCTACAGTCCCCTCTGCAAGTTTCAGGTAAATGTCCATAGAGCAAAAAATCAAACCAAAATTAAGAAAAGTCCCATGATTTCCACTCAATCTCAGGCTTTCGTCTCAGGCATCTGTTAAAAACAAACAAGCAAACAACACACACACACACCAAAAACTAAAAACCACATGAACAAAACCAACAAACAACAAAAGCAAAACAGCCGCTTTCTCAGCCAACTTTTTTCAGAAATTGGTTTCTTGAGACCCTGACCAACATACCAGTTCTTCACATATGCCCAGGTATACTTAAACACCAGCTTAGGCTCCACAGAGTCTCCCCTCTATGTGATGTAAATGGAATGGAATATTTCTATATTCCAACAGGATTTTTACCCCATATGGCTTAGGGGAACATGATTTAACCCAAGATAAATATCCGAACCCAGATAATACTGATGGCTACGACAGGGTTCCCTGTGTTACGTGTTCAGAGATAGAAATGCACTGTTGCTTCTGCACATAAAGTTCTCAGAGTTGGGCCATTTCTGATTTGTGGCTTTGTTTCAGTAGTTTGGGTTGGTTACCACATTTTACATTGTAGTAACTTTATTTTATTGCTACTGTCACAACAAAGCAAAGCAGCTATTATCTTATAACAAACTAAAGCTACATTTCTAAACCATCGCATCTAACCAAACTACAGTGCTATAACACCTAATTTACAGTTTATTCCAATTGCATGGACATGAGAAGCATACCATAAAAATAAAAAATATATACCAGATTCCATTGGCTGAGCTGGGCCAAGCGCTTTGAAGTTTGGGAGGATGGTTATAAAACAGCTGAGGTTCTATGTTGCTCACAAGACTTCTATTTAGAGCTAGGCAGCTGAATACACATTAGGGCTGACTTAAAATTGTCCATGTGCTAGATTGACATCACACTCAGGTTCTCACATCTCTGTAGCCAAGCCAGAAGCCTGCTCCTCCAGGCTTGTGCAGAGTTGCCTTTTTAAAGCTGCAGACACTGCTGTATAAGGGATTCCTAAAGGGCCCTGCAAGGTGAGAGAGTCTTGAAGATAATCCAACAGGCCAACCAGTTAAGGCTTTGGAGGAATGTAAGTACAAAGGTAGAAATGTAAAGTTTTTAAAAATGCCTTTATGAAAGTATACTTGTGTGTTTCCATTGATAGGTTGGCTCAGGTTAAAGTTAGAGACGAGCTACTCTAAAAATAAATAGGATATGAAGGCCTGATTCCCTTTTCTCTCTTACAGGTTCTTGCATAACATCGCACAGGTTCAGATGGCCTTACTATTCCTCTCTTATCCAAGACTAATTCTAGCTTCATGATTCAACCACTTCCACATGAAAGTGTATAAGATTATTACAAGTAACATTATAAATCACATGTGTTAGTCCCACCTTTCCCCCTCACTACATCAGCCTGATAGGATGGGCCCTTTCTCTGAGCTTCCACAATGCTCAGTTACTCCACAAACTGTGGCTCATACATCAGCTGCATAGTATCATCATATGGTTTGTATGTTTGTCCCCTCTGAATCTCATGTTGAAATGTCATACCCAGATTTGAAGGTGGGGCCTGGTGGGAGGTTATTAGATCATGGGGCAGATCCCTCAGAATTGGCTTAGCTCCATCCTCTGGGTGATGAGTGAGTTCTTGCTCAGTCAGTTCACATGAGATCTGGTTGTTTAAAAGAGCATGGCACCTCCCACCATCACTATCTTGCTCCAGCTCTGGCCATGTGACATGCTGCCTCCCCTTCACCTTCCACCATGATTGTAAGCTTCCTGAAGCCCACACCAGAAGCAGATGTTGGCACCACACTTCCGGTAAAGCCTGCAGAACCATGAGCCAATTAAACATCTTTTCTTAATAAATTATGCACTCTCAGGTATTCCTTTATAGTAACGAAAAAATGTCCTAACACAGATCACACTCAACAATGTAGGTGAAGAGGCATTTGGGGGATGGAATGATGGATCACCATACAGTGGCAAAGGAGTAGAAGAAGTTTAGAGTGATTCCCAGGTTCTGATGATCATGGGTCTCCATGGTTGTGCCATTTCTTGAGACAAAGCACCTGGGAGGGGTAGAGATTTGTGATGTCTGAGAGTCAATTGCCCCACTTTGTGTTTCCCTTGCACTGCTGTTCATATTTTTCATCCTAGCATGATGGTGTCCACAGCTTAGTGCCCAGAAAACATTTGTTAATGACTATAGGAGCAGTGCTCCCCTTTAAACCGGGACAAGAAAGGCCTCAGATATGTTTTAGAAGGCAGCCCTCTGCCCTCCGCCCTGCCTTTGCGGGGTTACAGGAGTGGGTTCAAGCAAATGCCCTCACTTCCAGACCATGTTTCACATACCCTGAACCCGCTTCCAAGGCCAGCATAGACCGTTCCCCTTACTGCTGCTTCCTGTGGGCAGACTATGCTGGTGGTATGTGCACATCTAGACTTCAGGAGTGGTTAAGCTGAGCCAACAGTGGCTGTTTGCAGGGGTAAGATGCAAAGAAGTTTGGATGTGCAGAGAGGAGAGTCTTCATAAGTCTGGTGTGAGATGCAGTCTGTATGGAAAGTGAGGGTGTTGTGTCATGAGACAGGATTTGGGGACTGAAGTCCAGTCTTCTCTGGATCTCCAAGTTCTAAAGAGGAATTCCAAAGAATCCAAAAAATTTAATTTTGAGCCTAAATTTCCAGGTTATTAAAAGTGAATCTTAACAAAAAAGAGATAAAATATTTATTAAAATATTTTGTTAACTTGATATAATTTAAATATTTAAATCTATGCTTCATGTACTTGTGGCTTGAGGCCTACAAAAGAGGCAGGGCTGAACGGGGGATCTGAGAAGCACTGTGATCAGGGTGCCCTAAGCATACTTCCTAGAATGTGGCACAAAGACTCCAAATGCAGAGCCTCATGACATTGGTGTGTCGCTAAGTCAGACATGGAAAGAGAAATGCAACAGATTCAGGAAGCAAGAAATGGTCATAAGAAGTTGGACAGTGTATTAGTCTGTTCTCCAGCTATTAATAAAGACATACCCAAGGCTGGATAATTTATAAAGGAAAGAGGTTTCATTGACTCACAGTTCCACAATGCTGGGAGGCCTCACAATGATGGCAGAAGGTGAAGGAGGAGCAAAGCCACATCATACAGGCAAAAGAGCATGCACAGGGGAACTCCCCTTTATGAAACCGTCACATCTCGTGAGACTTATTCACTGTCATGAGAACAGCATGGGAAAAATCTGCCCACATGATTTAATTACTTCTCACTGGGTCCCTCCCATGATATGTGGGGATTATTACAATTAAAGGTGAGATTTTGGTGGGGACACAAAGCCAAACAGTATCAGATAGCAAGAGGGACCTGGTTCCTTTCTCCTAAATTATTTTAATTTCCCAGTAACTCAGTCCCAGTCTGCTGTCTTCAAACTTAATCTATTCTCTCTGATCATATCATGCTAATTTTTTCTTAGTATTTGAAAGAATAACATTACAGTACAGTATTTGATTTGTCTCTCCCCACCCTACCTCCTGGGTGTTTTACTGAATTTTTTTTATGTTTTCATAAACTGCAACACTCCTCCATATTCTGTCCATCATTTTAAGGGTTAGAATACTTTATTTTTCTTCAGTTTTTAGTAATGTCTGTATTTCCCAAATCCTAATTATTGTTTTAACTGTTTCTTATCCTCTCACCCTTTTTTCCCCACCACTCTTTTCTTCTTTTCTTTTCTTTTCTTTTTTTTTTTTTTTTTTTTGAGGCAGGGTTTCACTCTGACACCCAGGCTGGAGTTCAGCGGTGTGATCTCGGCTCACTGCAGCCTTGGCCTCCCAGGCACAGGTGATCTTCCCACCTCAGCCTCCCAAGTAGCTGGGACTATAGGCGCAAACCACCATGCCTGGATAATTTTTTTTATTTTTTGTAGAGACAGGGTTTCACCATGTTGCCCATGCTGGTCTTAAATTCCTGACCTCAAGTGATCTGCCAGCCTTGGCCTCCCAAAGTGCTGAGATTACAGGCGTGAGCCACCAGGCCCAACCCACACCACACTTTTTCTATCTTCCTTCCTTATTTCCTGGTTCATGTATAATGGAGAGTGGTCATATAGCTATATCAGGACCATTTGATTTCCTCAACACTTACTGGACAAAAATACTTAAGCCAGAGTACAGAGAAGTAGCTCCAGGCTTTATAGGGAGCTAGGGAATGAGCTACATATAGGGGAGAGCACACATTCTATCACTCCTTTGCTTAAGGGTAATAAGGTAAAATGTGGAGGAAAAGGGGGATGGTTTGTTAAGAAGAGGATGAAGAAGACGATGTGAAAGTGATTGCAAGAGAAAGATTGGCGGAACCTTTGAAGGAAGGACACATTCATAACTTATGGCTGAGTTTCTGTGGCAATTCACTGAATTAAAGAATTACCTTCCTTGTACTACACATCTCTTTAGTTGCTAGAGGGGAATGATAGTGAATGGCCATTGCAGGGAGAGCTTCTCCGATGCTTATTGAAAGGCATCTATCTGCTCACCTGTATACATAGCCCTATACTTCTACAAGAATTAGAAGATCCTGCTCTCATGATGCTTAAAGTGTTCCCAAGGAACTGACATTTACACACATGAAGATAACATAAGTTGGAGCTGTTTTCTCAGAATAGACATAGGGAAGTAAAGGGTATCTCTCTTTTGCACAGTCAGGCCAACACACATACATGTAAGAGCAATTTTCACCCTGCCTGTGGCACACGAAACCAGTTGTAACACTTCAGTTTCCCCATATTCTCTGCCTCCTCTGCCTGGGCACAGATCCTTGGCACATACTGGAGCAGTATTTCTACTTCTTTCTGTGTAGTCCAAAACCTTTACGGTTGGGCTCTTTCTGGTGGTTATACTTGTACAAAACAAGGGAGTAGCAATTCTTTTGTTCTTTTTTGTCTATTTTATGTAAAGCATTCAGCCAGTACACTCTGCTTCTTGTCCTACTCACTCTGAAAACAGTGACTTTTTTTTTTTTAACTAGCCATGAGCCATAGGTCATATATGACTTGGGCATAATATGTATATATTATATGTGTATGTATAATATCTGTATACATAATATGTATTTTTATTGGACTTCAGGAAAACACCCAAAGGCTGTAGCAAAGTTAAGAATTCCCAAGTTAAGAGATCTTGCAGAGTCTATTTTCTTTTTCGTATGAAAAGCCATTCTTTTGATGGAACAAACAGTGCTACATACACTACTCTATACTTGGATGGTATGACTTAGCCTCCATATTGTAATGTATGGTGGTGCAATGTTTTGTTTTCCGAAAGCTGCATGCAATAGTAGGGAAAATGTAGACTTTCTGCAAATAGTGCAAGTTCAACAGCAGTCCTACCATTTTCAGCTGTATTATCTTGAATAAGTTTCTTAATTTCACTGGTCTTTAGTTTCCTTATCTGTAAAAGGGGTTAATAGAAACACTTACCTCCCTAGATTTTGAGACTTACATGAAATGATTGTTTAACCAGGACTTGGCACGTAGATACTCAGTGTATGTGAGTTTTTTATTCTTTCCCACCCTTACCGTGAGGTCTTCCTGCATTCCTGAGAGGAAGTGAAATAGAGTGGTTGAGGGAACGGGTATTAGAGTTATGCTCTCTCATGTTACTGCCCTGGAACCCTGAGAAAGTTTCTTAACCTTTCTTTACAACTGGAATTAACAATTGAACTCATTTCACAGGGTTATAATATGAATGAAAAGAAATAATTATATGGAATGATTAATCCTGAGCCTCTTCCAAATAATGTCTGTAAATACTGTTTGTTTTTTTTTTTTTTTAAATCATACTGTGCCTTGGCCACTTATGGCCTTCTCTAGCCCTATCCTAGCAGAGCACTGACGCATTCTGTGGAAAGGCTCCATTGTAACCAGTTCCTGAGCCAGTCTGGACCAAAGCATGCCACCAGCTAAGTGATCTGAAATTAGTCCGTAATACAGGAAATATTTTCACAGATATCCTGATGTATTTTAATTTCCACCTTGTAAGTGTGTGGCCCTTACAGCCTTTTTTTTCTCTCTCAGACTGTGTCCTGTGGTGTAGTGCCCCAAGGCAGGAAGTAGGGATTTCTTGACTTTTTAGCAAGATATAAGATTGAAGCCAGATTAAGAAGATTCTACTACAGTAGTTTAAGCTAAGGGAATGCAGACAGAAGAGGAAGGATTGTGGCTGGGGTCAGGGAGCCAAACCTTTCTACCTCTGGATAATGGTGGAAAGAAGGAGATTGAAATTTGGGGGAAAAAGAAAGCTATTAGATGTGAAGGGTCAGGATGGCACTTCTTTGGACTGCAGTTTGGAGAAGGCAGATGTGCTAGAGTAGTATAGGGATTATTGTTAAGTAAGAGGAAATATTGCCCAGATTCCCAATTGGGACTCTAGAATAGACTGCCTCTTGGCTGGTTTTCTCTTCCACCTACATCCTTCTTTCCTAACCCTACCTTACCAACCTTTATTGCAACCTTATGAAAGTAAATTTGGTTGCCCGGCCTGGTTAGCCAGAGAGAAGTCCTTCAACTCATCTTTCACAAATGGAAGTGAATGTTCATTGCAAGGAAAGCTCCTTCACTGATACTTATTGAAAGGCATCTACCCACTCCATTCACTGTTATATCCTGCATGTCATGGCAGAGACCCAAAAGTTCCTGTATCTTCTTTGGAAGGGATTTCAAAGGCAGTTGAGTTGAGATCCAGCTGGATTGTGATAACACCGCCTGTGCCAGTAGACAGGTAGCCTTCAGCGGAGCCTGGAGATGGGTCACCTATCTATGGGGGATGGAAGGAGAATCAGATTTAAGGTAAAGGTAGGTTTCCATGGGGAGTTACACAGTCCCAATACAGCTAAGAGATGTCATGAGTTACATAACTAACAGACATCACTCAATGCCCACCGAGGGCAAGAGGTATTTCTGTATATCCTCACCTTCCATCTCTGTGTAATTTCTCTTTTTAGGAAAATCATATCACATGGGTGACCTACATTCACAGTGGGCTGGAGGCCTGCAGCTAAGATTGTAACTCTTTGCATAATGAAGATGGAATGGTACAGAGAATTAGTTCTGTCATCCAATTTATGATGGCCACCACCACTCCACTCTTGGCTAGACTTTGGGAATTTGAGCTAGATTCCCATTGCATGCCAGTGGGAAGAGCAGGCCAAAGAGGAGAAGGACAGTACAGTGACCAAGCCCATAGCCTGGACTTGCACACAGCCAACAGCAAAGTAGGCCCTGGCACGTTGGTCAGGGGACATGAGCAGTTGAAGTAACTTAATCTGATTTTAATAAATATTGGGATTTTATTGTCTCAAAAAAATAACATGAACAAAAAAAAAGAACCACTGCAAATATCTTCCCATACCAATTAATGCCTTGTGGCTAAACTTCAGCTTTGTGCTGAAATGGGCATTCTCAGTTTCTTTTTAGTTGTTTGCTAAAAAAAAAAATTGCATATTTCAAAATACTCAACAGGCATAAACTTAAATTCTGGTTTTTATACATAAAATGTCCAAATTAATTATGTTAAAAATGAAACTGACAAATATTCACAGTCAGCTATGCACCATGAGAAATAGAAATAAAAGGCCAAGGTATGAGGCTGGCAATCAAGTTACAGTGACAGATGCTAAAGTGTGAGGAGATACAGGCTGTTGATAACAGGAAAAGATAAACTGAGGCACAGCGTACTGGGTAACCAAGAAACAGAGAAAGAAGAGATCATCTCAGCCTTTGGTGATTAGTGGGGTGAGGCAGAACTAGATAAAGGGTGGGAATGGGCAGTCATGGGCAGACCAATCTATAAAACATGCTCTAAATCAGAAAGATAGTACCAGTTAGCACTGCAGGAAACTCCTTGCAGACTTTCACACTGTAAATTGGCCCAACTACTACAAAGTAAAGCATCACTATGGTATGGGAAGTAACAAACCCATGTCATTGGTATTGCAACCTCAATAGAAGATTTTTGCAAATTGGGAGGTATAACCCAGGTTTGCCTCCAATTCCAAGAGCAGCTTTTGGACATCATAGTCATTGGAAGCTGAAATTCTATAATAGAACAATAGGTGGTTATACAACTTACCTGGACAAACACTTTGCCAGTATGAGTAGCTAGTGCTAGCTGTTAAGTTAATACAAATAGCAGAGGAAAGGTGCTGCAATGTAAGATGCAATTCCAATGAAGTTGAAATGTTGTCTCACATTTAGTCCATCTTATGAATGTGCAGAAAAAGGCAAACAAATTTCATTATTCAAAATTTGATATTTGCACCAAAGTATTAGCTGGTTATGGTATCCATTTTTCTCAGTCTACCCCTGAATAGAGGCAACATTTGAGCTAGGTGTTAAACAATGGGCAGGATTTGAACATGCAAATAGTAAAGACACCTATAAGGCAGGAGAAGTAAACTTCTGGCAGGGAGGTCTCTTCTCTACCTGGTCCTCCACTCTAATATGTAAAATTTGGGGAGTTCACATAGCAGTACTTGTTGGGCTCATTTGTCAAACAGAAAAGACATAATTAATGTCCCATTTTCTTTAGTATGTACCCCAAAAGACATCTGGCAACTTAGCTTTCCTGAAATCTCAGCCAGACTTTAGGGTAGCATGGTGTGGATGAAGAGTATGGGCTATGGAATCAGGCAGGCTTGGGTTTGAATTCTGGCTCCATTTTGTACTGACTGTGAACCTTCTGTGAATTTACTTACCCTTACTAGAGAGCATTTAGTCTCTTCATTTTAAAAATGGGAACAATATCAATTATCATGTAGAGATGTTGCATTATTTGAGATAACACATGTAAAGCATCTATCACCTGGGAATAACTCAACGAAAATAAGTTTTGATCATTAGTTTGAAGCTTTGTCTTTCCCATTGCAAAACTGGCAAAGAAGCACCATGTCCTTCCTTCTGCTCCAACCAGTCTGCACTGCCTGTGGTTTTGGGATAGCAAGTCCGCACCTGACACATATTCAAATGGACACTTTCCTGCCATACCTTGACATTGTCTGGTTTGATAATTTGCTGATCTCTTTGCCGTAGAAGGTTCACCCAAACCTGAATGGGGTTGGGTTTCCATGACCCATGAGTCAATTGCCATGGTAAGTGACATGATTTGGATATTTGTCTCCTCCACATCTCATGTTGAAATGTGATCCCCAGTGTTGAAGGTAGAGCCTAGTGGGAGGTGTTTGGGTCATGGGGGTGAATCCCTTATGAATGGCTGGGTGCTCTTCCTGTCGTAATGAGTTCACAAGAGATTTCGCCGTTAAATAGAGTTGGGGATCTCCCACTTCTCTCTCTTGCTCCCTCTCTTTCCATGTGATATGCGGACACCCCCTTTGCCTTCTGCTCTGATTTTAAGCTTCCTGAGGCCTCACCAGAAGCAGAGGTTGGTACCATGCTTCTTATACAGCCTGCAGAAACATGAGCCAAAATAAACCTCTTTTCTGTATAAATTATATCTACAGAAAATATGTATGTACAGAAGATGCAAACAAAACTCTTAGAACAGTACTTGCACACAGTTAGCATTCATTTTCTGTATAAATTGCCTAGTCTCTGTATAAATTACCTAGTCTTATGTATATACATATTTTATATATATACAATATATATACATATAATATATATACATATAAATACATATATATATATATACATATTATGCCCATTTCTTACCTAGTCAATGCAAAATGGACTAACAGTAGGGAATCTACTTGCACAATATTTTATACCCTGCAGTGAACTATGGTGACTATGTATTTTGTTTGCCATCATACTTTTCCAACTCTCTTCTTTGAGTAAAGTCTCCTCCATTTAGCCATAGGATTGGAGTATGACCCAAGCCTAGCCATTTACAGTACATCACTGTGTACAGTACAGGCCACTGTGTTTTGTTCAAGACAGAGTCATATGACTCAAGCTGGACTAGCTGATACACTGGGAGAAAAAAAAAGCTGTTGATTCCTCTAGAGTTATTAAGCTACTTCTGTTGAATCTGGTTCTACCAGAAGCTATTTCATTACCATCTGAAGAGAATCTTTCTTTTGTATTAAGAGCTAACATTAACTGAATGCTAACTGTGTGCAATTACTATTCTAAGAGTTTTGTTTGTATTTTCTCACTTAAACCTCATAATACCCTTATCTTGTATATAATGTTATAATTATTATTAGAGAGATGAGGAAATTCAGGCACAAAGAGGTAAGGTAACTTGCTCAATGTTACATTGATAGAAAGTGATAGAATTTGAATTTATGCAAGGTGTGTTATTATTCTCTAGGCCAGTGGTTCTCAACGGGGGGCAACTTGTTCCCTGAGGGGACATATAGCAACCTCTGGAGACACCTGTGTTTTTCAAAACTTGAGAGCAAGGTGCTACTATTTTCTAGGGGACAGAGGCCAGGCAAGATGCTAAGCATCCTAAAGTGCACGGGACAGTTACCCTACAACAAATAATTACCTAGCCTCACATTTCAATAGTACTGATTTGAGAAACCCTACTTTAGGCTGTCCAAGTTTCCTAGTGCTGACAAACAGAAATGAGAGAAGAATGGAAGTGTGGACCGATGCTGGCACTGGTCCTTGAGCTCCCAATACTGTGTGCTGGCCTCAAAACATTCTCAGCTACTTAAGCCAAAAGGAAATACCTCAGTCAAACTTTTCTCAACATAAAGGGCATCCTTATGGTTGCAAGCAGGAGCATCTTGACCAATACATATACAAAGGTTGCAAGCAGGAGAATCTTGACCAATACATATCCAAAGCCCGTTTTCAGTCTACTCTAAGTCACCACTGTTGGAAAAGATGTGTATGATTTCTGTGTATGTCACTTGTCCACTTTAGACTGCAAGGACTATAGTAATTTTTTTTCCTCTACCTATCACGATGCTTAATTAGCACTTTCAGGAAAAAGTGATAGTGATGAGCTATAAGCCATCACATGTATCACACAGGTCAGTATGGAAATGATCCTCAACAATATTTTTCTTTAATTTAGAAATTAAAATTCAGTGAGAGATAATTTATCAAACATTTAGGTTTAGAGGCAAATGCATGCTCATCACTTCTGCTCCAGGAGCCATTTATTTTTATTTATTTATTTATTTATTTATTTATTATTATTATTATACTTTAAGTTCTAGGGTACATGTGCACATCGTGCAGGTTTGTTACCTATGTATACATGTGCCATGTTGGTGTGCTGCACCTGTTAATTTGTCTTTTACATTAGGTATATCTCCTAATGCTATCCTTCCTCCCTCCCCCCACCCCACAAAAGGCCCTGGTGTGTAATGTTCCCCACCCTGTGTCCCAGTGTTCTCCTTGTTCGATTCCCACCTATGAGTGAGAACATGCGGTGTTTGATTTTCTGTCCTTGAAATAATTTGCTCAGAATGATGGTTTCCAGCTTCATCCATGTCCCTACAAAGGACATGAACTCATCCTTTTTTATGGCTGCATAATATTCCATGGTCTATATGTGCCACATTTTCTTAATCCAGTCTATCATTGATGGACATTTGGGTTGGTTCCAAGTCTTTGCTATTGTGAATAGTGCTGCAGTAAACATACGTGTGATGTGTCTTTATAGTAGCATGATTTATAATCCTTTGGGTATATGCCCAGTAATGGGATGGCTGGGTCAAATGGTATTTCTAGTTCTAGATCCTTGAGGAATCACCACACTGTCTTCCACAATGATTGAACTAGTTTACAGTCCCACCAAGAGTGTAAAAGTGTTCCTATTTCTCCATATCCTCTGCAGCACCTGTTGTTTCCTGACTTTTTAATGATCGCCATTCTAACTGGTGTGAGGTGGTATCTCATTGTGGTTTTGATTTGCATTTCTCTGATGGCCAGTGATGATGAGCATTCTTTCATGTGTCTTTTGGCTGCCTAAATGTCTTCTTTTGAGAAGTGTCTGTTCATATCCTTTGCTCACTTTTTGATGGGGTTGTTTGATTTTTTCTTGTAAATTTGTTTAAGTTATTTGTAGATTCTGGATATTAGCCCTTTGTCAGATGGGTAGATTGTAAAAATTTTCTGCCATTCTGCAGATTGCCTGTTCACTTTGATGGTAGTTTCTTTTGCTTTGCAGAAGCTCTTTAGTTTAATTAGATCCCATTTGTCAATTTTGGCTTTTGTTGCCATTGCTTTTGGTGTTTCAGTCATGAAGTCCTTGCCCATGCCTATGTCCTGAATGGTATTGCCTAGGCTTTCTTCTAGGGTTTTTATGGTTTTAGGTCTAACATTTAAGTCTTTAATCCATCTCGAATTAATTTTTGTATAAGGTGTAAGGAAGGGATCCAGTTTCAGCTTTCTGCATATGGCTAGCCAGTTTTCCCAGCATCGTTTATTAAATAGGGAATCCTTTCCCCATTGCTTGTTTTTGTCAGGTTTGTGGAAGATCAGATGGTCGTAGATGTGTGGTATTATTTCCAAGGGCTCTATTCTGTTCCATTGGTCTATATCTCTGTTTTGGTACCAGTACCATGCTGTTTTGGTTACTGTAGGCTTGTAATATAGTTTGAAGTCAGGTAGTGCGATGCCTCCAGCTTTCTTCTTTTTGCTTAGGATTGTCTTGGAAATGCAGGCTTTTTTTTGGTTCCATATGAACTTTAAATTGGTAGCTTGATGGGGATGGCACTGAATCTATAAATTACCTTGGGCAGTATGGCCATTTTCACAATATTGATTGTTCCTACCCATGAGCATGGAATGTTCTTCCATTTGTTTGTGTCCTCTTTTATTTCATTGAACAGTGGTTTGTAGTTCTCCTTGAAGAGGTCCTTCACATCCCTTATAAGTTGGATTCCTAGGTATTTTGTTCTCTTTGAAGCAATTGAGAATGCAAGTTCACTCATGATTTGACTCTCAGTTTGTCTGTTATTGGTGTATAGAAATGCTTGTGATTTTTGCCCATTGATTTTGTATCCTGAGACTTTGCTGAAGTTGCTTATCAGCTTGAGATTTTGAGCTGAGACAATGGGGTTTTCTAAATATAGAATCATGTCATCTGCAAACAGGGACAATTTGACTTCCTCTTTTCCTAATTGAATACCCTTTATTTTTTTCTCCTGCCTCATTGCCCTGGCCAGAACTTCCAACACTATATTGAATAGGAGTGGTGAGAGAGGGCATCCCTGTCTTGTGCCAGTTTTCAAAGGGAATGCTTCCAGTTTTTGCCCATTCAGTATGATGTTGGCTGTGGGTTTGTCATAAATAGCTCTTATTATTTTGAGATACGTCCCATTGATTCCTAATTTATTGAAAGTTTTTAGCATGAAGGGCTGTTGAATTTTGTTGAAGGCCTTTTCTGCATCTATTGAGATAATCATGTGGTTTTTGTCATTGCTTCTGTTTATATGATGGAATACATTTGTTGGTTTGCGTATGTTGAACCAGCCTTGCATCTCAGGGATGAAGCCAACTTGATCTTGGTGGATAAGCTTTTTGATGTGCTGCTGGATTTGGTTTGCCAGTATTTTATTGAGGATTTTTGCATCGATGTTCATCGGGGATATTGGTCTAAAATTCTCTTTTGTGTGTGTGTCTCTGCCAGGCTTTGGTATCAGGATGATGTTGGCCTCATAAAACGAATTAGGGAGGATTCCCTCTTTTTCTATTGATTGGAATAGTTTCAGAAGGAATGGTACCAGCTCCTCTCTGTACCTCTGGTAGAATTCAGCTGTGAATTTGTCTGGTCCTGGACTTTTTTTGGTTGGTAGGCTATTAATTATTGCTTCAATTTCACAACCTGTCATTGGTCTATTCAGGGATTCAACTTCTTCCTGGTTTAGTATCGGGAGGGTGTATGTGTGCAGGAATTTATCCATTTCTTCTAGATTTTCTAGTTTATTTGTTTAGAGGTGTTTATAGTATTCTCCAATGGTAGTTTGTATTTCTGTGGGATCGGTGGTGATATCCCCTTTATCATTTTTTATTGCAGCTATTTGATTCTTCTCTCTTTTCTTCTTTATTAGTCTTGCTAGCAGTCTATCAGTTTTGTTGATCTTTTCAAAAAACCAGCTCCTGGATTCACTGATTTTTTGAAGGGTTTTTTTGTGTGTCTCTATTTCCTTCAATTCTGCTCTGATCTTAGTTATTTCTTGCCTTCTGCTAGCTTTTGAATGTGTTTGCTCTTGCTTTTCTAGTTCTTTTAATTGTGATGTTAAGGTGTCAATTTTAGATCTTTCCTGCTTTCTCTTGTGAGCATTTTGTGCTATAAATTTCCCTCTACACACTGCTTTGAATGTGTCCCAGAGATTCTGGTATGTTTTGTGTTTGTTCTCATTGGTTTCAAAGAACATCTTTATTTCTGCCTTCATTTTGTTATGTACCCAGTAGTCATCCAGGAGCAGGTTGTTCAGTTTCCATGTAGTTGAGCGGTTTTGAGTGAGTTTCTTCATCCTTTGAGTGAGTTTTGAATGAGTTCTAGTTTGATTGCACTGTGGTCTGAGAGACAGTTTGTTATAATTTCTGTTCTTTTACATTTGCTGAGGAGTGCTTTACTTCCAAGTATGTGGTCAATTTTGGAATAAGTGCTATGTGGTGCTGAGAAGAATGTATATTCTGTTGATTTGGGGTGGAGAGTTCTGTAGATGTCTGTTATGTCTACTTGGTGCAGAGCTGAGTTCAATTCCTGGATATCCTTGTTAACTTTCTGTCTGGTTGATCTGTCTTATGTTGACAGTGGGGTGTTAAAGTCTCCCATTATTATTGTGTGGGAGTCTAAGTCTCTTTGTAGGTCTCTAAGGACTTGCTTTATGAATCTGGGTGCTCCTGTATTGGATGTGTATATATTTAGGATAGTTAGCTCTTCTTGTTGAATTGATCCCTTTACCATTATGTAATGGTCTTCTTTGTCTCTTTTGATCTTTGTTGGTTTAAAGTCTGTTTTATGAGAGACTAGGATTGCAACCCCTGCTTTTTTTCGTTTTCCATTTGCTTGGTAGATCTTCCTCCATCCCTTTATTTTGAGCCTATGTGTGTCTCTGCATGTGAGATGGGTCTTCCAGGAGTCATTTTTATGTACGTTTTACTTTTCCTCTCTTTGCATTCACTTTGGAATTCTTTCTTGTCTTATGTAAATAATAATAGACTGATATGTTCTAAGAACAAATAGCAATTCTGTGTGTCTGTGTGCCTGAAGGTCAACAAACCACTTTTGTTTTTAGTTAGAATAAAATAATTACCAACACCTAGAAACAAATAGAGAGCTGGAAAACAAAAGAAAGACAGTCTACATGTAACACCTAGAAAAGCTACAAATTCAGGAAACACAGAACAGGCCTGGAAAATAGCCTGAAGTTCTCTTTCTGTGTGTTTCACAGCAACTACCAATTTATGGGATGCTAATATTTATTTAAGAATCCCATACTCATGGCATTGTGCTATGTATTGGGCATGTCACTTGTTTCTGGCAATGAGGTATACATCTTACATTTAATAGTAATGAATTTTAGAGGCCAACTCTTCTCTACCCACTTTTATATTTTGCTCCATTTTGGGACATGGCTTGCTTTTTTTTTTTTTTTTTTTTTTTTTGAGAGAGTCTTGCCCTGTTGCCCAGGCTGGAGTACAGTGGCTCAATCTCGGCTCACTGCAAGCTCCGCCTCCCGGGTTGATGCCATCCTCCTGCCTCAGCCTCCTGAGTAGCTGGGACTACAGGCACCCACCACCACACCTGGCTAACTTTTTTGTATTTTTAGTAGAGACGGGGTTTCACCATGTTGGCCAGGATGGTCTTGATCTCTTGACCTCGCGATCTGCCCACCTCGGCCTCCCAAAGTGGCTATTTTTATAGGGCTGGGTTCTTCATATACCGTCATCTCAAATTATGAAATGCATCTTTAAATAAACTGAATCTTATATAATTGATTGAATTACACTGACATTTTTAGGAGCCCTTAGTTGTTTTCTGTGGGGTCTGTTGCTTTAAAACATTTCAAGTTTTTCACTGAAGCTAATATTTGCTTAGTTTTTTACTACTAATTTCTTTAATCTGGTTAAAATAAATGAGCTTTCAGGATCTCTCTTTTGTGATGGAGGTATTAAATAATTCTTAAATAGACTTCTTTAGGGGGTCACAGAGAAGATAAAAAGCCCTGGCTTTGCAGGGCTCCAATGAAACCACTATGGTTGCTATCAAGATATATTAGAATCAGAAAGTTCTCATGAATGTCAACCATTGAATTGGATTGTATTTTCTAGGTGTTGTTATATTTTCTCTCTCTGTTTTATTTATACTTCAATTACATGCCATCATTTTCCTCTGTTAAAACAACTATGGAAAACGTATTGTCTCCCATCCTCCCTAAACTTTGCTAGCACAGATTATATAATTCACTGCCTTATCTGGTTTCATGTGAATATCTTTTTACTCCAATTAGATAGTAAGCTTGAGGGAATGGATTATAAAACACATTTCTCTCAAGTCTAGTAAAATGCTATCTAGGTGTCCAATAAATATCTGTTGAATAAGTTGAAAGGCAGCATGGTAAAGCAGAAAAAGCCTAGCTGGAGGTTTAGTCATACTTATTAGCTATGTACAGTGCAAAAATTAAATCTCTGTCTCAGTTCCCTTCATCTGTAATATGTCACTATTTTTTTCTGGCCATTGCATATTAATTGGTGCTAGACGTACCCTTACTTCAAACAAACAACTGGTAAACTGGACAAACTATATGAAATAATTGTTTTTATATGTTGGACAACAGACAACACACAACTGAGATCCCTGACGAAAAGGAAGTAAGTGAGGTAAGACCTGAACTCACATGGCTTTCTGCCAGGAATCATGTAACAAACCATGAGAAGGGGAGGAGAAATCACAGAGAAGAATCTTACCACTGAGATGAGAAGACAGATTTTGGAATGTAAGAGGATGAGGTGGCTATAACTTGTGATGCAGAGCAGTGCAGAGGGGGCAGAAACACAGAGAAAGAGCTGTAGAAATCTATTAGGGTTCTTCATGAGTTTCTGATTGGACATTACAAAGACGGAAGCTATAAAAGCCTCAGCAAAGAAAAAACACTGTCACAGCAAGCTGAGCAATTCCCAGAATCCACACGGGGCTGGAAGACATTCATATTTGCACCAGCCAGACTGAAGGGAAAAATTTCAACATCACAAAAGAAAAGTGATGTCACTGTAGACCTTAAATTCATAAATGCATATAAAGACAACATTATAAGAAACGTTAAGTCAGTAAATTTGACAACTTAGATGAAGTAGAGAAGTTGCTTGAAAGACAGAAATTACCAAAAACTGACACTAGAATAAATAGAAAATATAAATAGCAATATATGTGTTTAAAAATAGAATTGGTAATTTAAAAAATGTTTCTAAAATAAGAATTCCAGACCCAGATAGCTTCACTGGTGAATTCTGTCAATCATTTAAGAAAGAAATCACACCAATTTTTTATGAACCCTTTCAAATATTAGAGAAGGAGAGAGCATATTCTAACACAGCTCTGAAACCATCATTATCATGACTGCCAAGACAAAGATGTTATCAAAAAACAAACAAACAAACAAACCCAAAACAAACTATAGATCACTATTCCTCAAGAATATAGACTCAAAACTCCTAAATAAAATGCTATCAAATCAAATTCAGCAATTATATGAACTGTATGGTACAAGATGACCAAGTGAACTTTATCCCAAAAGTGCAAGGTTAGTTGAATATTCACCAGTCAATACAAAATCACCATAGTACCACAATAAATGAGGTAAATAATGTTTGTGTGTGTTTGTGTTAATCATAATAGTTGCAAAATCATTAGCAAAATTCAATATCCACTCATGATACAGTCATCAGATTGGGAATGGAAGGGATTTCTTCAACCTGATAAAGAGCATGTATGAGGAAATCTAAGGATAACATTTTATTTAATGGTGAAAATACTATGTCCTTGAGATCGAGACTAAGCAAGAATTTCCTTTCTCATCACTTATATTCAGCATTACATTGAGAATCTTAATCAGTGCAAGACAAAACAAAGCCAAATGCACACACACACACACACACACACATACACACACAAGAAAGCACAAAAGACATACAATTTGAAAGGAATAGGGAAAATAGTCTTTATTCACAGAATACTTGATTGTGTACCTAGAAAATTCTAAGAGATTTACCAAAAACTACTTGAAGTGAATTTAACAGTTAAGAATACAAAGTAATATACAAAATTTATTGTATTTCTATATATAAGCAAAGTACAATGACAAAACATGAAATAATTAAGGATACATTTTTATATATGGAAGATTTATATTCTGAAAACTACAAAGCACTGCAGATATAAATGAAAGGAAACCTAAAGAAATGGAGAGAGATATATCGTGTTCATGCATCAGAATGGCCAATAGAAATTATATGTCAAATATCCTTGAACTGATTTATAGATTTAACATAGTCATAATCAAAATAATGCCACCTTTCCTTTTGGTAGTAATTGGTAACTTTTTAATAAAATTTACCCAGTAATGCAAATGACATAGGGTAATCAACGTGATTATAAACTAGAAGCATAATATTGCAGAATTTACTGTCTTAGCTTAAGCTACCAAAACAAAATACCACAAACAGTGTGGCTTAAAAAACAGGAATCTATTTCTTACAGTTCTGAAGGCTGGGAAGTACATGGTCAAGTTGCCAGCTGATTTAGTTCCTGGGGAGGGCCCTCTTTCTGGCTTGTAGAGAGCTGCCTTTCCACTGGGTCCTTACATGGGGGGAGAGATAGAGACAGACAGAGAGAGAGAGAGAGAGAGCAAGCTCTGTGGTGTCTCCTCTTACAAGGACACTAATCCTAGTGGATCAGGGTACTGCCCTTATGATCACTTAACCTTAGTTACTTCCTTACTCCAAATATACTCACATTGAGGGTTAGAGCTTCAACATATAAATTTTGGAAGGACACAGTTCAGTCCACAGCACTTAGAGTATCTTATTTCACAACTTAATGCTTACTATAAAGTCATAGTAATTAAGGAAGTAGATACTGGCCTAAAGATAGAAATGTAGATCAGATAAACAGAACAGTCTATAAATAAATCACACATTTGTGGTCAATTGATTTTTTACTAAGTTGCCAAATTAATTCAATGGGGAAGGATGATCTTTTCAACAAATTGTGCTGAAACAACTGGACATCCAAATGTAAAACTGTATGAAGCATTAGCTTTGCTTTACATCATCTGCAAAATTTAATTCAAAATAGATTATAGTCCTCAACCTAAAGCTACAACTATAAAACTTCTAGAAAGAACCATAGGATAATATCTTTATGATCTTGGGTTAAGCAAAGTCTTCTTAGCCAGGACACACTTATTCATTAAAAATACTAGATTTTATCAAAATAAAAACTAACTTCTAACTTCTGTTCTTTGGAAGATCTCTTAAGAAAATGAAGTGGTAAATCACAAAGTGAGAGAAAACATTTGCAAACTTTTTTTTTTTCTGAAACGTAGTCTCACTCTGTCGCCCAGGCTGGATGGAGTGCAGTTGGTACTATCTCGGCTCACTGCAACCTCTGCCTCCTGATTTCAAGTGATTATCCTGCCTCAGCCTCCGGAGTAGCTGGGATTACAAGGATATGCCACCACACCTGGCTAATTTTTGTATTTTTAGTAGAGACGGGTTTTCACAATGTTGGCCAGGCTGGTCTCGAACTCCTGACTTCAGGTGATCTGTCCACCTCGGCTTCCCAAAGCGCTAGGATTACAGTCGTGAGCCATGGTGCCTGGTCCTTGCAAGCATTTTTATTCAGAATGTTTAAAAACTATTATAAATCTACTAAAAGAATACTAACTATCCAATTAATTCTTTTAGACAGTCAAAAACTTTCAAAAGACTTGAGCAGAAACTTCATGAAAGAAGATATTTGAATGGCCAATAAATACATGAAAAGATGCCCGTCATAATCTTCATAATCATAATCATAAGAGAAATGCAATTAAAACCACAACGAGGCAACATTACATGTCCACTACAAAAGCTAAAAATAAAAAGAAAAAAACTGACAAGACCAAATGTTGTCAGCGATGTGGAGCAACTGGAATTCTTGAACATCTGATGGGAGTGTAAAATTTTATCATCACTTTGAGAAACAGTTTGGCAGTTCCTTAGAAAGTGAAATATACATTTACCATATGACCCAGCAATTCCACACTTCAGTGTTTACCCAAGAGAAAATGTATCCACACAAGGATTTGTACATAAATGTTCACTGCAGCTTTATTCAGCACAGTTAAAAACTGGAACCAAGCCAAATGTCAAAAAACTGGCTAGCGATAACCAAATTGTTGTATATTCATACGATGGAATACTACTTGGTAATAACAAAGAATGAACTATGCAACCTGAACTATGTAGTAACATGAATAAATCTCAGAAAACATTATGATGAGTAAAGTAATCTGACACCAAAGAGTACACACATTGTATGTTTCTTTTATAAGAAATTCTAGCCCAGGCAAAACTAGTATATACTGTGAGAAAGCAAATCTGTGTTTGCATAGGGGCAGGGTTGTGGGAAAATTGAAGATGAGCACAGTTGTTTCGGGAAATTTGGGGGAACGTAGAACTTTGATTATAGTTTTGTTCACATAGATATGTACATTTATTAAATCCCATCAAACTATACATTTAAAATGGGCGTGTTATGTTGTATGGAGTGGATACTTTAATAAAGATAATTCATCGTGTTCTTACCAATACATAACTAAAAGAAAATGGTACAGGATTAAATGATATAAGGTGTGTAGCTGCCAGTACTGTGCTTGGTAGTTAGTAGGTTTCACAAAAGGTGGCTCTCTCTCCTATTTCTTGGTCTTCCCTTGCAGCAAATTCAAAACTTTCTACCCGCTCTGGAAAATATTAATGTTTCAAATTTCTATACATGTATAATAGTGATTGTTTTAGACCCAATGAACTTTAATTGTTGGGTATTCTTGGGTAACTATTTTTAGAACTTTGGTACATTTTGGTAACCATTTGTAAGATAGTTTTATTTACATTCTTATGAGAACTAATTGAAATAAGACTGGTGATACCAGTCAACTATTGCATCAGAGCTAACCAACTTGAAGATAAAGAATTGAGGTGGGGTTGAAGTGCGGGTAGAAGGCAGTCAAGAGCACTGGATTGAAAAGTGATAAGATTACTTCTTTGGGTTAAATGGTAATTAGATTACTAGTCCATACCTAAATGTTTTATGAGTCCGGACTTTGAAAAAAATGGAGAAATTTTATGCTACTGGAAATATAAGTATACATATGAGACCTCAGGGAAAAACCATATTTTATTCTCTTTACAGGCAGTCCATTTTGGTATTAAAAGTATTAAAAGTCTAGCTATTTATTACATATATTAGGGAATAACTAATTTGCTGTTTTCTCTTCCTCATTATTTAAAAAACTTTATTAATGCTGATTCTTCTTTTTGAATTCAGGGGATGAAAGAAATGCCCCCCTTTAGCCATTGAAGACAGAGGGGAAATATGCAGCCTCATGACAAGTAGACTATCGTATGAAATACTACATCCCCAACACTAATCTCACCAACTGTACCCTGTGCCATCTTCTGCTCCATCTCGGCATGGCAGAAAACATGCCAGGACATGCAGTGTCCTGGCATAGGACATAGCATGTGCTTTGCTAAATCCTTGAAGACTTTCTCATATCAGCCCATTAACTTCTATTTTATTTGATATCACCGAGTCTACCCCCATATTAATCTGTTGTAGACCAACTGTATTTTCCATTCTCTAGACTTTTTACCTGCATCTGCATATTGGTCACAAAATTTTAATGGTTTTCCGTTACCTGATTAAGTTACACACCTTATTCTAACATCAAAACTCTCCACAGTACCAGCCTCTCAACTTTCTTACTTTGCAAACAACCTACTTCATTTTATTTTCGTTAACACTTCCTAGATACACCTTATAAAGTGCTACCTTCTAACCCTGGCTCATGCAGTTCTCAGATTTCTATACTGTACTTAACTAAGGTTTGTCCTTCTGTCAAAGTCCTACTCAAATTCTGTCTTTTCACTGAAGGCAAAATCTTTGATTTAAAATGCTGTTTCTCACTAATGATTTATTGATGTAAAAATATGCCTGGCTTTTGATCCTTGCATCCCTCCAGTTTTTGCACTCAGGGACACTTGTCCCTTATTTTAGATCAGTGTCCATGCTGTTGGTCTCACTTTGATCTTGTTTTTAAAATAAAGAAACTAAGTCCTTGCCTTGTTGACCATTCATTATGTGACTTAATCCCACTGGTTCCCGAAGATCTTATAGGAAGAAGAGTCCCACCCACAATGGTATTCTTCATGGTGAGACTCCATTTCCAAGCACTTAGGCTTCCATGAAGCCAGTGGCTTACCTTCCTCAGTCACTCTCTTATGTGTGCACTTGCCCCCCAGTGTGTGCGCCATCTTTATGTGAGGTCTGACTTTTCCTGATCTGTCCAGACTTGCTGTCAATAACCCTTGGTTAGGAAACCTATGACACTGATGAAATTGCAAAGGTTACTTATCTTGCTAATTATTATTCTCATGCAAATTTTTCTTTTTCAATAATCTGTAATTTCCTTGAATGCATGGGCCACCTTGAACAACTCTTCTACCTCTACTCCTAAACATTTTATTTATGGAGAATACAAACTTAATAAGTGGTTTGTTGTTTATTATGATAGTGGTGATTTTATTTGTTGTAGCCATTGGCTTGGTACAAGTTGGAGTTTTGTATAATGGTGAGCAAAGATTACAGTCATATAGCCATATCAACCTTTCCGCATGTAAAAGTGCATATAGTCTGATTATAGATGTTTTGATAAGAATAGCAGTTGAAGCATTTATAATAAAGACTCATCAGCCAGGTGCGATGGCTCATGCCTGTAATCCCAGCACTTTGGGAGGCTGAGGCAGGTGGATCACCTGTTGTCAGGAGTTAGAGACCAGCCTGGACAACATGGTAAAACTCCTTCTCTACTAAAAATACAAAAATTAGCCGAGAGTGATGGTGGATGCCTGTAATTCTAGCTACTCAGGAGGCTGAGACAGGAGAATCACTTGAACCCTGGAGGCAGAGGCTGCAGTGAACCGAGATCATGACACTGCACTCCAGCTTGGGTGACAGAGTGAGACTTCATCTAAAAAAAAAAAAAAAAAAAAAAAAAACAGAAAGCCGGGTGCGGTGGCTCACGCCTGTAATCCCAGCACTTTGGGAGGCCAAGGCAGGTGGATCACCTGAGGTGGGGAGTTTGAGACCAGCCTGACCAACATGGAGAAACCTCGTCTCTACTAAAAATAAAAAATTAGCTGGATGTGGTGGTGCATGCCTGTAATCCCAGCTACTCAGGAGGCTGAGGTGGGAGAATCACTTGAACCCGGGAGGCAGAGGTTGTGGTGAGCCAAGATCACGCTGTTGTGCTCCAGCCTGGGCAACAGGAGTGAAACTCTATCCCCACCCACCAAAGAAAAGAAAAAAAAAGACTCATTACTTTGATGCTTCTGGACTTCAGGAACATAAATGCCCATCAGTGATGTATAACAAGGAATACATATTTCATACTCATGAATGCTTTCAAGAAGAAACATGGGTTATTAAATAACATGCAAATTTTTAATAATATAAGCTTGATTCACACTAGTGTCTTCTCAGTAATCTCTACGTGTTGCTAATTTCCAGCAGTCTTCCAAAATAAATGAAAGCTGCCACTTAAATATGTCTTTTCTAGTTGCCAGATACAGGGATGGTTTTCTATTCTATTTTTCATTTTCTTTAGTGTATTGTTGAAAAGTGATATTCATACCCATTAGACAAATGTAGTTGGAATTGTTGCAGTTATATATAACACATCAACACCTGCTTGTTTCTTCTCATTAAAAATGTGATATGTACTGAGATCTGGTTGTGTTTGAAGGGGTGAAAATGCATATCAAAAGCAAATCAAAGATTTTGTAAAAGAGCAGTGGTGCAAATCTCTGAGAGTATCACTTCTTGAAGATGATGTATTGAAATCTGTCCTTTTATGAATTTTTGTGTGCAGCCTCTTTAACTGGTGAAGGCTCCCTCTCCTAACCTGATGAGTTTGTAATAGATGTGTTGGGGAAAAAGGTATAGGGCTTTCATTTATGTGACCTTTCTAGTGGAAGGTGAATAATGAGAGTATTCAACAAACATCTTTTTGACTGCCACATCTTATTTTGTATCATCGTAGGATTCACTTAAAGGAGACACAGGCTGTGCTGGCATCTCTAATTTGCAAAACATCAGTGTCTCCAAGTACCCAAAACTTACCTGTGGTTTTCAAGATTATGCAGCTAGGGTAAGTTAACCTGCTTCCAGCAGTATTAAGTTGTTTTTATGATGACAAGAGTTTCCAGGTAATTTTATTTTATTTTAAATAAGTTGTAATGTGTATATTTAAGGTATATAACATGTTATTATTTACATATATAAATATGTAAATATTTATGTATGCATATCTATTATACACACACACACATATATATATATGGAGTGAGAGAGAAAGAGGGGAGAGAGAGAGAGAAAGAGAGAGAAATGGTAACTATAGTGAAACAAATAACACCAGGCATTTTTTTTAAGTGTTGGTTATCTCACTTGACAATGAGAAACAGATCAGTGATCACTGACATAGACCATTCATGGCATATTTTCATGTTTGATCAAACTATGTTTGATGAAATAAGATTTTTTTTATTTTAATCAATATGAAGTACTTATATGTTGTTTTCTTCAACTATGGCTTTCCAAATGTGGTGATGGAATCTATGATTTGATTATATTTAATAGAGTCTTTCAAAGGGGTGTTCATATGATTTAGCTACCTATCCTGTCTTACACTTCTCAATAATATAAACATTATTTTCTCTTGTTGATTAGGTGCAGAAATATGGGACAGCTAAAACTTTGGCTAAGAAACGCAAATATCTATAAAAGATATAGAAAGCAGTTTGCATTGCGAACAATTAGAGTGTGCTAACCATTAACAAACAAATTGGTATCAGAGTGACTTTACACAGTAAAGATGGCTTCTTGCTTATGTTAGAGTGAAAAGAAGTCCTTCGTAGTCATTTAGGAACCAAGTCCCCTCCACCTGGTGGCTCCATCACTCTCTAGGTTCTTGGAGACCTCTCCCATCACCCTCTACATCAGAAAGAGACAGGATAAGGATCACTTGGAGAGTTTTAATGCACCAAGACACTGGCCAGAAATCGATCTGTGATGATGCCCACAACTTTTCTGCAAGGGAGACTAAGAAATACAGTAACTAGCTGGGAGCGGTGGCTCACACCTGTAATCCCGGCACTTTGGGAGGCCAAGATGGGGGGATCACTTGAGTTCAGGAGTTCAAGACCAGCCTGGCCAACATGGCAAAACCCCGTCTCTACTAAAAATACAAAAATTAGCTGGGTATGGTGACGTGTGCCTGTAGTCTCAGCTACTTGGGAGGCTGAGGCCAGAGAATCACTTGAACCTGGGAGGCAGAGGCTGCAGTGAGCCGAGACTGTGCCACTGCACTCCAGCCTGGGCGACTGAGCGAGACTGTCTCAAAAAATATATATATCTATCTATATTTATAAGATATATATGTGTGTGTGTATGTGTATATATATAGTAATTGTGTGAACAGAAGAAAAGGGGAACCATTGGGTAGACAACTGACAGTCAGTGCTGCATTAATTGACATGCCAAATTCAGAACTACAAAGCAAAGCACAGATAATAATTCAAGCCTATCACTGTAGCCTCCTGTGAAAAACTGTGTAGGGTGTTTACTTGTTGAAACACTTGGCCAGAGAGATACAGAGATTTTTCTTCCATAAAATTCTGGATGTTGTTAATAAAAGACTCACAGGGTAAATGGGCATAACTTCTTTCTTGCTCTCCCTTTCTTCTTTGATTGGCAATTGATTGGCAATCACATTTGCTGAGTTCTTGAGCTCCCAGGATTAAGCCAATATTAGTCTTAAGTGTGACAATATCTATCCCTCAAGCCAAAATTCCCAGAGGGTCATCATATAATTAAAACATTTCCAAAATAGTCATCATGTTATATTCATAGTAATAAGTAAAGCTGTACCAAAGGCTATAAAGCTGTGGGGAAAAAAAAGGGGTCATTCTCCTTTAAATAAAATGTGGCACATTTTCTACTAAAAATGAATTTTTTTTGAAATAATAGGTAAGCTGCCCTTGTTATTCCTAAACATCTTATTTATGCATCTTCACTGTTGTGATAAATTAGCTGGGTTTGTTTTATATTTCCCTACAGTTTACTTTAAATAATCCTTCACAGTCGTTCACCACAAGACCACATAAGGTTCTTTTTTTAATACCTAGAATGCTGAAATAGCATTTTGAGCACAGACTGTAATGCATAACAAGTGTAGTATATTATTTCTTCTTGGGAATGCCATGCAAAAACTTGTTCCTCTCACATTGTCTGTTTTTAGTTTAATTCTTTAAAGCTGTTCTGTATTTCAAAAGGCGACATTCTTTGACCTTATAACTGTGTAACACCCTAACTTTCCTTTCCCCATAGGCCCCATCAGCTACCCCATTGTCCGTATTCTAGCATAAGCATATCCTGAGTCTCACTGCCACAAAATTCTAGCCATTTAAACGAGATTGTTAACAAAGAACACTGCCCACCCTCTTTCCCACTATAACCATCTCTCAGTTCCTTCACCAAGCCTACTGAGTCTCTCAAAAGGCATTCACTTATTATATCCACCCACTCTACCCAGTTCCTGAGTGCTGAATTTCAGGGACAGAGTGTAGATTTCAAATTTAAAAAGCTGAAGGCTAATTTCCAATTGAAACATACCACCAACCACCCTAAACCCACCCATCCCATCACCACCATTGCTATTGCTACATATATGCCCAAATACAGACCATTATCGCATATGATACACCTACTAATGGAAAAGTATTTGGCCTCTTTGAATCTCACTTTAGGTGTGTCTTCTGATGCTGCAGACCTGATTGATACTGAGGAGCATAAAAATGTTAAAGTTCTTATTTATCTTTTAAATTATATATTGTGAAAGCAAAGATAATTTTATGAAATCATTCATTCAAAAGGCTATGCTGAGTACCAGCTCAGTGGAGGTGACAAGATAATAAGAACTAGGATATGATTTCATAAAGTTCACAGTCAAGTGGGTAGAGGCAGTCACATTACAATGATAAAAGCAGTGTGGTAAAGGCTACGAGAGCAGGTGCAAAACACTCCAGCAGGACACGATACTATTTCACATCTCTCTGCTTGCCCCTGTTGTTCCCTCTGCCCCAAATGACATTCCACCTTACCTTTCTAAAGCATTACTCAAATCCTGTGTTACATCTTATATTGGAATATCTTTATTCATGCTCCACCTTTGCAGAAAGAAGTACTTCCTCTTTTGTGTGAACACTCATCTTTATGTGTTCTACATGATCTGTATTATCATGTTAAATTATAGTCATTTGTTTACATATCTCCTTCCCTGTGTTAATCCTTGAGTCTGGGATCAGTGCCTTGCACAGTGCCTAGAAAACAGCACTTAAATATAGGCTAGCACTTACATACATTTTTATACTTATGTATTTATAATATATAATTAATAATATAAATATATATTTATACTTATATAATAAATTTGTATTTGATATATTAGCATATGTGTGTGTGTGTATATATATATATATATAGACTGCACAACAAATTCTGTCAGGAAAAACCAGGAACTATTTAAAGAAGATATTTGGGAAGGGAAGAGGGAGAAATATACCCCATAAATGAGAACAGTATATGTAGAGGCACAAAGAGATGGGAAATACAGAATTGGGCCAGGAGTCAGGGCAAGGATTCAGGGTTTCAGAGTTTCAGAAGCATATAGTAGCTGATTGGAGGGAGCTGTGAGAGTTTAGAAAATGAGATTGCTGAGGAGGACTGGGTAAATAGTGAAGATCTTCATAAAGCAACACCTAGAAAGGGAACATACTTCTTAGCACTGGTGGCTAACCTTTTTTTTAAATACACTTTACTTTTTTTTTTTTTTAACAACAATTTTAGGTTCACAGAAAAATTGAGCAGAAGGTACTGACAGTGCCCATATATGCCCTGTCCACAGTTGCATGGCCTCCCCCATTATCAGTAACCGCTGCTAGAGTGGTATAGTTGTTACAATTGATAAGCCTATGTTGGCACATCATTAGCACCCAGAGTCCATAGTTTATATTAGGGTTCACTCTTGGTGTTGTAGTTAGAAAAACATGTGTCTGTAATTATAGTATACAGGATAGTGATGTAAGAATCTTTTGTGCTCCACCTATTCATCCCTGTCTCTGCCCTCTAACTTCTGGCATCCCTGGAAAATTACTTTCTCCATAATTTTCCCTTTTTCAGAATGTCAGATAGTTGAAATTATACAGTTCATAGGCTTTTTGGATTGGCTGTCATTTGGTAATATGTGTTTAAGTTTCCTCCATGTCTTTTCATGGTTTGAGAGTCTGTTTCTTTTTAGTGCTAAAAAACATTTCATTCTCTGAATATACTACAGTTTATTCACCTATGGAAGGATGTCTTTGTTGCTTCTAAGTTTTAGCAGTTAGGAATAAAGCTGCTACAAATCTCCATGTGCTGATTTCCGTGTGGACATAAGTTTGCAACTCCTTTGGCTAAATATGTAGGAGTATGGAAACTGAACTGTCTTCCAAAGTGGCCGTGCCATTTTACATTCCCAC
The DNA here is from genome assembly GCF_009828535.3 of Hylobates moloch. Classification (NCBI taxonomy): domain Eukaryota; kingdom Metazoa; phylum Chordata; class Mammalia; order Primates; family Hylobatidae; genus Hylobates; species Hylobates moloch. The sequence continues at coordinate 65,843,505 of NW_026652290.1, read as the reverse complement.
CAGCGGTGAATAAGTGATCCGGCTGTTCCACATCCTTACCAGTATTTGATGTTGTCAGTGTTCTGAACTTTGACCATTGTAATAGGTATGTGATAGTGTTTAAACTTTTTAAAAGTCACAGAGCCCTTTAAAATCTGAAAACATCCATAGACGTTTCCACAGAAAACGAACACTCTGTGTTTGTTTGTTTAAGATGGAGTTTCTCTCTTGTTGCCCAGGCTGGAGTGCAATGGCATGATCTCAGCTCACTGCAAACTCCACCTCCTGGGTTCAAGCTGTTCTCCTGCCTCAGCCTCCTGAGTAGCTGGGATTACAGAGGCCCGCCACCACACCTGGATAATTTTTTTTTTTTTTTTTTTTTTTGTATTTTTAGTAGAGACAGGGTTTCACCATGTTGGCAAGGCTGGTCTGGAACTCCTGACCTCAGGTGATCCACCCGCCTTGGCCTCCCAGAGTGCTGAGATTACGGTCATGCGCCACTGTGTCCAGCCAGAAAATGAACACTCTGTATGCATACTATTTTGTCCCTTTTGATGCCTTAGACTACCTAAAACTCTTCCAAGGATGCCAGAAAAAAAAAAGTGCTTGTTTGGCTTTTGCCCTGTTGGTAACTGAGAGTTGTGAAAGCTTGTAAGGCACATTTGTTTCAGAATAAATCTAGTAAACTAGTTTAAAGTTCAGTTAAAGGAGAAGAGATCAGAAATCAAGATATGAGTTGAGTCTAGCAGTCACTCAATGAAATCACTTTACTCAAAAATTTTAGAGTCTTAATCATCTTTGGCTGTAGATATATTGCTGTATTATATTGCCATATTGCTAAGATTCTTGGTTTCCATTAGACAGAGCTCCTTGACTCAGGTGCCATACATCTGTCTTATATATGTTTTTACAGAACCTAGTTGAGTGCCTGTGCTAAGTAGTCACCCTTTGATAAACATTTGTTAAAGAGGTAAGTAAAGTACACCTAAACTAATAGAAAGAAGATAGATTATACATATGTAAACATTTTTTCTAGAGAAATTATTTTGCCATTTTATGGTCAATAGAATAAGGTAAAGGTTTAATCTGTTGCATGAAATTATAAAAAACCTTATATGAGGTTTACATGCTATACGCTACACGTTTGCATGCTTATATGCTAACCTCTAGGACAGAGTCAACAAACAACATATACCATTACTCTCCATTTCCTCATCCATTGCAATAGCTTGTTGAGCACAATGGCAGCCAGCTTCCTTGTTGGCCCACATTATGGTTGGTTTGTGTGATCAACAGAGTATTTCTAAAGTGATGGTAAATAATTTCTGAGACCAGGTTATAAAAGCTTTATCCTTTTATCTATCTGTTATTTCTCTCTCTCTCTCTCTGTATATCTATCTATCTATGATCTAGCTATGCCTATGTTTACCCCTACATCTGTATATTTGATAACAAGTCCTGGGAAAGTCAGTTGTCATGTTGTGAAAAAAGACCCACATGATGAAAAAAATGAGGCTTCTGGACAACAGCTGGCAAAGGACTAGCTACTAACAGCCATGTTGGTGAGCCACCACGCATGTAGATGCTCCATCCCCAGTCAAGCCTTCAAATGATTACCGCCTTTACAGATATCTTGCAAGCAACCTCGTTAGATTCCTTGAGCTAGAACCACTCAGGTAGGCTGCTTCCAAATTCTTAACCTATAGAAACTATGAAATAAGTGTTTGTTGTTCTAACCTATGAAGCTTTGAGGTAATTTGTTATGCAACAATAGATAGTGAATGCAACCACAGTATTCTTTGTTCTTTGCTCTGTGCTCTGAGGCCATCACTGAAGTTTTTTCAGCATCATGATCCAGGCAGCCACTTCTGATCCACTGATGTTGGCAGGAGATAAAACTCATTTGCTAGCCGATTTTGAATGGAAGTCCAAGGTTGCTTTCCCATGTGTTATACCATTACTTGGTAATAACTAACTTGTCATCCCACTGAGACTTTTCCCACTTACAACATGCCAGTCAATATGTTAGAAACCTACACATATAAAAGCCTAGCAAAAAGTGGCTGAAGAAGCCACACAACCTGGGTTCACCAAGGTCTAAAATTGATAATGACAAAGGAATCCTTGTAGTTCAGTCCATCACAATAGGAGACCACAGAGAGGGGTGAAACTCAAATCTTACTGTGATGTCTTATTCAGCCTTCTGGTGTCCTAGTTCCTCAGATTTTAAAGAAATAGCTAATCCATAGAAATTCCCATCCAGAGTAAGATTATAAATCTCATCCAATTCTGCATTCTCCCTCCCATACCATGAATGAGTTGTGGGAAGTTGTGGCTGGAAGTGAAAGCAGAATATGACACGATTCTCAAAAACTCAAGGATGTTTTCTGTTCAGGCCTCACTGCCATTCACATCCTGTTATGTAGCTATTTTTCATAGCTTTACGTAAACTTTTCGTGAGACCAGTTATTGTTTCTCTCTGCACTGTACCTTACATTAAGATCTTCTATAAGCTAAAGAATTCTCCAAGGCAAAGGTAGTTATATAGAAAGATTAAATAGAATTTCATTTCATGTGGGGTTCCTGAGTTTAGAAAGTATGAAAGGTTCTTTTCTAAGATTTATGTCTTATTCCAAAAATTTCTTTCATTAATGAGCTCTTTCTTTTAGGTGGCTTTCAATCAAATTCACTGGTGGTCATGGAATTGAGGAAAGAATGCAAGATAGGTTTTTTATTATGCTTTCTAAACTTTTGGAGAGTAAAGAGAATCAGTATCCATGTATTACATTACATCAACAAGAAGCTTGGCTCAAAATTGTCACCCAAGGCCACCATGTGGGTCAGCGGGTATATGGCTTTATTCCCTAGGAAGGGAACTCTCATCTACTATTTGAACCTTTGAATACCCAACTTACTGCTGCACTATATATATATAGTTTTCATTAACAAATACTTAGTGATTAGTTGATTGAAAGAAACAGTGGAGAAACAGGAAAAGTGGGGGAGGCATTTAGCAGATTTTCCTGTAAGAGCAGAAAATCATAGAGATGGGAAAGGGAGAAAGGGAAATGGTGTTGTTTGTGGTACACTCTGAGTGGCTCTACATTACAGGACCTTATAGGGACCTTTGAAAAGACCCTGATAAAAAAGACTGATATAGTTAGTAAAGAGAGAAATGATATTTATTCACACAATTTAGGCTGGAATAGGTAGAAAGAGCCTTTAAATTATGAATTTTGCAGCAACAAAACTTACTGGGGCAGTTTCTTAAAGCCCCAGAGAAATTATTTTGGTTTTCATCTTCAGGTCGACATTGGCTTTGAATAGCAGCCTTAGAGAGTTTGAAGTTTCTTCTCTGTACTCTCATTCCTCCCTCTAGCCATCCAGTGTTGAAAACCTTTTCATTTCAGAGACCAATTGAGTATGTTTGCCAGAGAGAAAGTTTTTCACTAGACTCACTTCTCCCTTTTCTTTCTGACGCAGAAAGTTGGAGTCAGACCTCTGGCCAATAGAAGGGCATTGACGAATCCCTACACAGCCCGGCACATAAAATATTTATACTCAGAGAAAGCTACACTAAGTAGTCAACAGAGTATTTTGCAGCATAGAAGCCAAACACCTCTCTAAAAGAGCAGATTGTGTTCACAAAAGCTCCTGTCTATAGATTGAAATGTAAACTGTGATTTCCATAGTGGAGGATTGCTTGATGTTCTTTTGACTGGTTCATGCCATAGGCTTCTAAAATCAGAGTCTGCTTGATTGAAGAAAGGGCAGATTTTGTTTGTTATTTGTTTACTTACTTGTTTTTGCTATTATCAAAGACATCAATTTCTGGATGGGAAGGGTAGATTTCAAATAGTAAGTGAGAGTTCCCTTCTTAGGGAATAAAGCCATATACCCGCTGACCCACATGGTGGCCTTGGGTGAGAGTTTTGAGCCAAGCTTCTTGTTTCACTGCCTTGACATTATTTGGAATTGTGGAAAGAGGAGCCGAGCTTTGATGTTGGAGACACTCAAAGGAAAGCAAAGGACAAGGAGAAAAGCACAGTGACTGTAGCACCACTGACCCTAGACAATGCTTGACTGGTCCTCTTGGCCCAGCCTCATATCCATGGCCTCTCCATCAGTAGCAAGAGGGCAGGAAGGGCTTTCCTTTTAGTTGAAAGCAGAGGGTGAGTTGAACAGGTGGTTCAGAGAAAGCATCAAAGGAGGCAGCCTCATGATGGTAATAAGATGGCTGTGAGGAAATAAAGTGGGCATTGATCTGCACTATCGAGTGTGACATTTTAACCGAAGCTAAAAGCCAAGAGCAAATCTAGCCCTCTTATTCATCTGCCTGCCTGTTTTAGTAAATTGTCTTCCCCCTCCCACAAAACCACTGGCCTCAGAGGTCACTTCATATTAGCTGGCTTGTTAATACTGAGGCAATCAATACTTAATCAACAAGTAATGGGATTTTGCAGTCATCCTGTATGATCTTTCAATAAAGCCCCGAATCCATCTCGGCCCATTCCAAGCCTGACGAAAGGTGTGCAGTTGCAGCAGACCCTGGATTTGATGGTCTGATGCTCTTCAGCTGATCTGCATCTTATTAAGACACCAGGCAGCCACTGTCCTTCACCTCTTTGTTTCCTGATCCCCACAGAGCACAGCGTGGCATAGAATCCAAACATCTAAGATTTTACATGCATCAGTAAGAAAATTCAGATTTCTTTGCTTCATAGGGTTCAGGCCTCATTGGTAGCATTGTACAATTTTTACAAAATGGATAAATAAAGGACTGAAGAAGGAGGAGATGCAGCAAGCCAGGAAATTTAAAAATGGAAGGTGGCTATTTTAATATATGATATTAGGCCAGGGAGCTGAAATCCCCACATGTCCCAATTATTGAACACTGGGCTGCCCAAGCTGTTTGCTAAATGGACTCAATGAATGATGAAGGGGGAGGGATGCAAAGCTCAGCATTGGCTCTGACCATCCGGCTTCTGAGAGAGACCTCTGGGTACTGCCGTAAAGAGTGAAATTGGTTTTGTGATTCAGGACAAAATTTTCAGTATTCCTGTGGTATCTTGAATATGGGTGTTTTGTCCACCTATACTACTGCAATAGCCTTCAGTGGATGTTTAAAGGGGTTCCACAATAAGAGAGGGGAGGCTTTCCAGAGGAAGACCTTGCTATCATCCTTACATAATCCCCCAAAGCAGGTTTTCTTTAGTGAATTAACCTTTTGCCCTTGTCTGACTTTTCAGGCACCAAAAGTGGATCTTGACAGTGTCTGACTTAATGGTGCAAGTAATGGATAAAACTAGAATGCTAATGTATTAATATAACTTTAAAGCAGATAAGCTATCAGGTGCTTGGGCAGACCAAAGTCCCACCAGCACATCCTTTCCTATCAGAAAAGAAGCTGCATTATTAGATATTGACTGGCAATCACGGAACTTGATCAAGGGGAATTAAAAGATAATATGAACATTTAATGGCCACAGGATCTAGCACCATGATGTATGCAACTCCACAATAGGCTGTGCTTGCTGTTCTGCATTTACAATTATACTGTGTTTGTGAACACCTACCCCGATACATGCATTATTTCATAGCAACCTAAAAAAAAGCAAATATTATCAGCATCTTCATTGTACATGTAGATAGACTGAGATTTAGGAAGTGGCTGAATTGCTTGCCCAAAGTCATGTAGCTAACATTATAGGAGAGCAGAGATCTGAATCCATACACACTGACCTCAGAGCTGTGTTATAACCACTAAGCCATATTCTGGTTCTGCCATTTGCTAGCTGTACAACATTGAACATGGCCCTTAAAATTTTTCAGCCTCAGTTCCCTGATCAGTAGAGTGGGAATACTCATGCCTATGATTGCCATTGACTTGAGGATTTAATGAGTTATACAATTTAGGCCCTTAGTATAGAGTTTGGCTTATAGTCAAACTCACTAAACATCAGTTACTATTATGGTGTCACTGTAGCATCATCATATTCACATCAGCTTGTTGTGTCTTCTTTTCTCTTCCATTCTGCTTGGATGAGATCTGCCAACATTTCCCTCAGGAACACTTCTTTGTGTAGGGTGGAGGATGATCTACTATTCCCCTAAATTGTGCAGCCCTCCTTTAGCTATGTTTGTAACCTCAGTCATATAATACCTTCTGGGAGTCATAGAAGCTATTCTGTATCTCTTTTTTGTAAATAGATATATAAGGGGATTTGTTATGGGAATTGGGCCACATAATTATGGATGCTGAGAAGTCCACAAAATGCCATTGGCACGCTGGAGACCCAAGAAAGCTGGTGGTGTAATTCAGTCTGCGTCTGAAGACCTGAGAACTTGGAGGGTCACTGGTGTGAGACTCCAAGTCCAAAGGGCTGAGAACCTGGAGTTATGATGTCTAAGGGTAGGAGAAGATGGATGCCGCAGTTCCAGAAGAGAAAGAGAACAAATTTGCCCTTCCTTCATCTTTTATTCTATTCAGGCCTTTAAGGGATTGGATGATGCCCACTCATGTTGATGAGGACGATCTTCTTTCCTCAGTCTACTGATTCAAATGCTAATCTCTTCCCCAAACACCCTTAGAGGCACATGCAGAAATAATGTTTACCAGCTCTCTGGGCATCCCTTAGCCCACTCAAATTGGCATCACAAGCAGCTTTTGGCTTTGTTGATTTTCTCTATTAATTTCCTGTCTTCAATTTCATTGATTTCTGCTCTAATTTTCATTATTTATTTTATTCTGTGTACTGTGAGTTTCTTTTGCTTAATTTGGATTCATGTTTCTTATTCCTGGTCTAATAATTCCAACACTCCTGCCGTATTTCACTCTAGTTATGATGCTTGTTTGATCTCCTCAAACTGTTTGAACTGCCTTTTAGTATGCCTTGTAATTGTTTTGCTGAAAGGCAGACCTGACCTACTAGATAAGAGGAACTGCGGCAAATAGGCATCTAGTAATGTAATGGTAAGGTGCAGGGGAGGGGAAGCATGCTTTAGTTGGGTCTCAGCCTTTTGGTAAGCCTGCGCATCTGGACTGTGAACTGTACCAGTTCTTCTTAGTATTTTTCCAGGTTAGGTGGGACAGGAGAACTAGCAGGAGGTTGATTTGGGAATTTCCTTTCCCCCAGGTCATTCAGGCTCTGGGAAACCCCAGCACACTGGCTCTGGTAACAGTTTCTCCTGAGGGCAAGCCTTATTAAGAAGAATAGGATGCTTTGGAGTATTTCAGAATGGTTTCTTTTCTCCTCCCGCTTCCAGAAACACTAGAAAATGTTTCTCAAATATTCACTGTAAGGACCTGGTAGAGCTCCTAGAGTCAAACTCATAAAAGTGTAGAGGCTCCCCTATGACTGGAATCCCTTGAGGTATTTTTTAATATCTTTTTTTCAGATGACTTAAAAAAATTGTGTAAGAACACTTCAGATCTACCATCTTCATAAATTTGTTACAGTAGGTAGCTAGCCAGGCATGAGCAGGACAGGAGAGGGTTCCCCTTACCCCACCAGGAATGTCAGGTGACCATCAGGTGATGGTCAGGCAGTTGTCACACTGCCTCTTTAAAATAATAATTGGTCACAGTCAGTGCCAGGGAAAGGCAGTTCCCTAGTAGATAAAAACACCTATAACTGGTGATTGGCAGCTTCTCAATAAGATGTCAGGAGTTAAGCAAGTGGGTTCAAGCATGTGCATTAAGAGGCAAAATGGTAGAGTTTAACTGGTATATGACCTTCCTGGGGCATTCGACCAGAAAAGGGAAGAATCCTTCAAGTGAGCATGTGACAACTCCAGTGGTCGTGCATGCGGGCAGCCCACCCTAAGGGGAAGAATCAAAGGAAATGGAAAGAATCAAGTGAAATAGGAGGCAAGACACTGGAAGTTTGCCAGCATATAAAACCCGAAGTCAAAAGGTCAAACCATGCACTTGTCCTCCAAGATGTCCGCTTGGTCATCTTGGTCATCTTCCAAATGTACTTTCCTTCCTCTTGTACCTGCTCTAAAGCTTTTGAATAAACTTCCATTCCTGCTCTAAAACTTGCCTGGGTCTCTTCTTCTGCCTTATGCCCTTCAGCTGAATTCTTTCTTCTGAGGAGGCAAGAATTGAGGTTGCTGCAGACCTGACCAAATTTACCGCTGGTAACTCAGATAACTTCTGCTGCTGGTAACAAATTTCTAAGTGCATGATGTGTTGTTTTTAACTCTAGGCACAATATTGTACTATAGAGACCTAGAACTTACTCATCTTGCATAATTGAAACTTTATACCTGTTGAACAGCAACTTTCTATTTCCTCCTCCCTGCCAATCCCTGGCAATTAATATTTTACTCTTTGTTTCTATGAGTTTGATCTTTTAGATAATTCACATAAGTAGAGTTATGCAGTATTTGTTTCCTTGGCACTTTTAAACTCTCAGAGTTGTCTACCATGAGCCTCCAGTGATCTGTCCATTACTGTTCATGTTTTGCTGCTCTGGCACCATTTCCTGTGGTGGTTTCTGCTTGTGGGTTTCTGCTCTGTGAAGTGGTGATTCTCTGCATCTATTTCAGGTTCTGCAAATTTGGGTGCAGCACTTTTCCCTGAGACCTCATTTCTCTGATGGACTTAAGAAGAGTTCATGATTTATCAATTTGTTCAGCTTTTTAAATTGTTGTTAGGATGGATGGTAACTTTTAAGGTCCTTACATGGCAGACTGGAAGTCCAATAACAATCACTTTTAGTTGTATGGTTTTACTGAGTATGAGCCTATCAACCGACTTGTTTATTCCCTTATTTTACAGATGAGGAAATTTAACTTGCACAAAATCACATATACATTAGAAGTAGAGTCCAAACTATAACCCATATCTCCTGTATGTAGGGCAATGATTTTCTAGGCTAACTGGGCCTGGTAGCCATGGAAGGATAAATGTATATATTCATAATTTATCATTCAAGTTTGAGCATTCGTATTCCAAATTAAACTTCCCTCTGCACTGAATTGGAAATATGAAGAAAGTGAACACAGAAGATGAGGTTGGATAACTCGTATTACCTGCAAGAGTCACCTATTGAGATAAAAACATAACACATAAGACTTAAAAAATTGATTTTCCTTCATTTTCCATTTTTGAAAAGGTAAGAAGACAACTTGGAAATTATTTCCCTTTCACTCATTTATTTAATAAGCCTTTCTTTTTCTTGCATGTTGACTCTTTTTTTGTGCTCCCATGCTCATAGAGCATCAGTACAGAAGAAAATCTGTCTTTATTTAGTGTTCCAAGTGTTCTAGCATGTATGTAGCCATTCAGATTGATGCAAGTAATTCCAGCAAACTTCAAGAAGTTAAATGTCAGGAAGTAGGTAAGGCATATGCCTACACAGAAAGACTACTCAAAAGGGAGCCATGGCAATAAACTACACACCCTAGAGCTTAGCTCAGAGACCTGCTGACTATTGAGGGTCTTTTTTCTTAGCACCAATATCAACAACATTCTTTTTCTCTTCCACATGAGTCCCCAGTGCTGTGATGCCCCTCCTCACTCTCTGATTACTCTCCAGGCTGCCTGTCCTCTAATTTGCCTTTTAGTAAAATGGCTTTTCTTTTAGATTTCAACCTGCCTCTCACTTCTTGATGTTGACCTCAAAGAAATTCAAATACTTGACATGTGTGCTCCAAGGGGCTGATGATCTTAGAGTCATCTGTCTTCTGGAACCTCCCAGTACTTTCGAGGCAGTGAACCAGATGCCAGTGACTACTGTAGTTCTCCCATAAAAAAATAAGGTTTATCTCCCATTCTGCCTGGCAAAATAAACAAACAAACAAAAAACTCAGTTATCCAAGTAAATAATCCCCACCTCTTCCTTTCTCTGAGCAGAGCTCATGAATACTAATAAGTAGGCTCATCCAGTCACCGATTTCAAAAGGTTACTGAAGAGAAATAGAGGAATGTCCAAAGACACTTGGGCTTCAGGGAAAGGATATCTCAAAAATGACCTGTAAATACGTTTAGCTTGATTTTTCAGGGCTCTAGTCTACAGGGCAGCACTGAATTTTCTGGCTTTTCAACAACTTACAAGAGAAATGGTTCTTCAGTTTTCCGGAGATACCGATTCGAATGTCAAGAAAAATGCAAAGAGGACTTAAAGTGATTTGCAGGAAAGGAAGCAGTATCTATGTGCTGAATATTTTCCATTCTACCCCCAGTCCTGCCCAGATCCACTCTCTACCCCTGTCTATCCTGCTCTGGGCAGAGGAAGCCGATTGATAGGTGGACTACTTCAATGGAATCCTTCCCTCTCTGGCTTGTAGTTGGCTTTGGCTAGTGGGAGAATCTGCAGCAGACCTGACAGCAAGTCAAGAGTGGGGTGGATATTTTATTCCTTCAGCTCCCTCCGTGTGGGTCACTTAGGGTTGACTGGGCTTTTCTACTGAAGACCACAGCTCCTGTTGGACAGCTGTCTCTCTGAGCAGTGGCCAGCATCTCTTGGTTCTATAACCACCCACTTTCTTTGCCCATTCAGGATTAGGAGTGGTAATAGCTCCCAACTATTGCTAGCCCCAAAGTACCACACAAAGCCTTGGGTTTCCCACATTCCTGCCCTTTGGATTGTCCCTCATTTCAAGCTTTTAAACATTCTTCTATTTGAGTATGCTGTCAATGACCCTAAGTGATACCATGAATAATAATAAAACATTGAGTAAGAGAAAGTGCCTAAGGACTCTTTAGATCTAAATAAAATTTAAATTTTAGAGGGCTTCTTGAAAGAAAGAAAATGTTATACTCTATTGTAGATTACCTTCTAACTTGACAGAACCCTCTGAAGTGAGCTATGAATTGAATATATGTTTATATTTTGGAAGATGATGGTGGTAAACTTAGAAATTAGGATGAGTATCACATGTGAAAATAAATGATGCTGTGAATGGCATACTTCTCTAGTGATTATGATAAAGCCCCAACTCTTAATTTGGATAAATTGCTAACAACCCAACTTAGCGCACCCATTTGCGGTAATCATTATTTTGCTGACTTGGCTCTATGTCTGGCTTGCATTTCAATAGTGAATGCAAAGCCTATAAGCATTTAAGGGCTTTCTTGCTAAACATCTTCCTATTCATAGGGAGCCCACACCCAGAATCAGAATGTCCCTATGCCTGGGCTATATTTCTAGTAGAATATTAAGGACTTTTGAAGTATGCTTTAACTATTAAATGCTATAAAATATCTTTTGAATCTGTCACTGAAGCTGGTCATAAAATTCAAAAGCATTTATTTCAAAACTGAAACTATTAACCAACTGCCTATTGACACATTGAACCATATTCAGATAGAATCCATAACCCCAGCATAAACTCACTCTTTGCTTTGTCACCAGGTGCACGAGGCAAGGATGAGAAAGGGTATGTGCATCGGATGAGTCTAGTCCTACCACTATCTAAATATCTGTCTGACGATCAGCCAAATTAGCAAGCTGAAATATTAGGAATGATTTTCCTCATTGGCCATTCTTGTGAATTAGGAGATTCCCTCAATCAATTTAGAAAAGAGCCTTGGTTTGGGAGTTTTATTCCTAGCTGTTACTAGCCAGCTTGAGTGTTTTTAAAAAGTTGCTTAACCTCTCTCAACTTTTGTTTTCTTATACATAAAATGTAACATGTGCTAAAGTTATTTTCCACACTGAAGCGGCCTGGCCACGTCCCTCCAAATGTTTGTGGGCTCCATTTCTCCATAGTGGTGTTACTCCAGTATCTCTTGAATGGTGTCTGGAGTGTATCAGGGCATACATTTGCATGTCTGGATGTCTCAAGGTATTTAGGAGAAAGAGCATGTACTTTGAGCATAGATACTTAGTCCCCAAAACACAGTGGTGCCTACCTCTGCTCTTCAGAAACCAAGCTCATCTGCTGGCTTATAATATCAGCTTGACCCTCCAAGTTTGTGTCTACGTTCCAGGCCAATTTTGATTTCATTTTCAGCTGAATTGTCTATTTTTTTTGACTGATAGATTATAAAACAAACTTGAAGGGACTCTAAAATTGTTCTGGGCAGTGTTTTAGCAGAGGCCTTGAACTTCAGTGGAAGAAGGCAAGTCATACATTCTGCATGTATTTCACCAAAGATGACAGTAGCTAATGCCTCTGAGCCTGCCTTCTGAAGACACCTTTAACTGAGAAGAGCTCAGATGAAGGAAAGGGCAAGTTATGGGAAATGAATATCTGGCAAATCCAACAGTGTTATAATTGTGTCCAAAACCAGCCATGTTCTGACTAAATATTTATCATGCTTTCCTCAATAGGATATCACCTAACCTCCAGCTGTTCTCTTCAACAGAGATAAATTCACCTTTAGGGGATGATGCATTAACATGGGGTTAATACACTTTATGAAAAATTTGTTTTCAATTGCTTGTATATTCACCTCCTCCTTTTTTTCTCTCTCCCTTCCTCTCCTGTCTCCCTTTCTCTTCCTTCTCTTCACCATCCTATTCCATCCTATTCTTAATTGGAGACATAGATTTTACTACCAGCCTGAAAACATTTTATCCCCTTCCAGCCCCAGGATTCACACTCTACAGGTTAAAGGTGGCTGCAAATTGGTTCCCTAACTATGAGACCTTCTAGAACTAGACCATAAGCCTGGCTAGACGAAAGACACTGTATTGCATGTCTGCACTGTTGGTATTCTTTTCTTTTGTAGAGTTCTTAGCTAATCTGTTTAGGTGAATAGACTTCATGGCTGCTGAATCTTTTTTGGTGGCTTGCTCCTTATTAAAATGCACTCTTCTTCAACCTATTATGGTTTTATTTTCCTTAAACTTTAGGTTGTCAGATACTAATATTGCTGCCACCTTCTTTTTGGCTAGTATTTACATTGCATATCTTTTCCCCCCTTTAAATTTATAGCATGGATTTGTTTAGGAGCTGTCTTTCAAGTAGTATCTACCTTTACCTATTTAATACAATCTGAAAATCTCTGTATTTTAATGTAAGAGTTTATGTACTTACTGTGCATTTTCGCTTCATGCATTTGTGCTTAAATGCAATTTAATTATTGCATTTACTTTGCTCACTGATATATTTTGGATTATTCTTACCATTATATTTTGTGCTAGCTGTTTACCATCCTTTTCTTTTTTTTCTTTACTTCTGTTTGATTGAAGTTCTAAATATTTATCTCCAGTCTTCACTATATACTTTTCTCCTATGATGATTTGATATCTATGTATTGCATTTCAATTTATTTAATGGGTGTCATTAATTTTGTAACCTACTTACATGACTATAATTTTTAAATATATCTATACTAACTCATTTTTTTCTATTTTTGTCCTAAGTACTAGAATAATTCTAGCACAATCTAGCTAGCCAATAAACATCTTGCACTTCTTAATTTTGTAGTCTAGAATCATAATTTTACTTATGTTAACCTAAAAATGGGGATTTTAAAAAATGATTGACATAAATTATTGATAACTTCAGTCAATTTCTGTGCTCTTCACAATTTAGTTTTTCTCCTAAATTTTTCTTATGGTTTATTTTGTATATATTTATTTTATATATAATATTTTATTTTATATATATGTATATATATATAGATATATATATATATATATAGCAGAAGCATATGTTAGTCATTCTTTTAATAAGGGCCTGTGTGGGAAAAAGCACTTTTAATCTTTGTATGGATAAAACTGTGATTACTTTGTCCCTATTTTTGAAAGAAAGTATAGCTAGGCATAAAAGTCTAGGGTTGAAAGTTAATTTACCTCAATTCTCTGAAGTTAAGAATCCACTATCTTCTGGCCTGTAGTGTTACTAATGGGACCTATTTACAAAAACAAACAACAACAACAAAAACCTGTAATTTCCTCTTGGTAATATGTCTTATTTTTATGGGAGCTTTTAAGATTAGTTAATTAATTTATTTATTTACATTAATAGATACATGTTGAAGTATGAAATTATAGCTCCATGTTTAATGAACATGCTTTTCTAAAAAGATAAGGTGAGTATCCAATGTTTCAAAATGTTAAGTGTCAAAAGTGAAGATGAACAAACTAAAAGAAAATAATTTAATCTAATGACAGAAAAATCTACTGTTTTATGTATATTTTATTGTACTATGTGGTAACATCTTTCCCAATTAATAAGTAATCACTTACATTACATTTTTAATGGTTTTATAGAAGAAACACATACGCTTTAGCTAGAAGTAGTCACTGAAATGTCAGGAAAATCACAAGCATCATCAAGTTTCATTGTCCTAAGACCCTGTAAATTTCTTAAAGATACAAGAAAAGAGTAATGTTATATCCATTTAATATTTTGAGGAAATGAATGGGTAGAATAAGAGTAAATAATGAATGAGTGTATAAATAAATGAGTGAGTGTATAAATGAATGAGTAAGCCTAAACAAATGAATAACTGGTCATGTGAGCAAGAAAACAAGTCATTCTTTTTTTTTTTTTTTTGAGAAGTCTTGCACTGTCACCCAGGCTGGAGTAGAGTGGTGCAATCTCTGCTCACTGCAACCTCTGCCTTTTGGGTTCAAACGATTCTCCTGCCTCAGCCTCCTGAGTAGCTGAGATTACAGGCGCCTGCCACCACGCCTGGCTAATTTTTTTGTATTTTTAGTAGAGATGGGGTTTCAATATGTTGACCAGGCTGGTCTTGAACTCCTGACCTCGTGATCCGCCCAGCCTTGATTTCTCAAATCTTTGGGATTACAGATGTGAACCACCGTGCCTGTCCAACAAGTCACTCTTGACCATTCTCTTGCCCATTTCCTAAATCCTGTGATTGGAGAGAGTGATTCTCCTAAGACCCACTAAGCCTCCTAATGATGATTAATTATGTCCCACTATAGTGCAAAAATATGAAACCTCAGCATTTAGAGCATCTTGTTGTATGAAGAGTGGCTGTATTGCTGCCTTTCGTATTTTTTTCGGGTCCTGAAATCATTTAGAGGATTTCAAAAACTCAGTTTTTGAGAATGAGTTATTTTCTATTTTGTTTAGATAGGACTGTGAGTCCTCTTGCCCTTTTGTTTACACATTGACCAGAAATGTGCACATTTGTGTGTGCACACATAACATACACATGTCATCATATTATTCAGACTGATCCCAGCACAAATATTTCTGTATGGAGTTTAAGTATAACCTAGACATAGGGGACCTATTTTTTGCTGGCAATTTGGAATTGCTAAAAGGGTTAGTATTCCTGTGTCAGGGGCCAGCATGCAATGCTCTAAAGATGCAACATTAAATGACATTAAAATCTTGCTTTGGTCTACTAGATCTGCAATGGAAGAAACACTGTTTCTTGTCCAGACATTGAATGTCTGTAATCCGCCATGCCATTTGTAACTAAGAAAACCAGGAAATAGATGGTGGACATTTGAGTTTTATCTCTACTGCTGGAAAATAAGTTAATGTTCACCATCAGTTGATGGTTGGTAGGTAAGGACTAACACATATTTTGAAAATTGTCATCATTTAAAATGAAATAATCAAATTTAATTTCAATCCATTAGAAACGTTTAATAAGTAGTTATAAATCTTAGAAGAGTAAAGGACTCTCAAGAGCATCTCAGCTGGGCTCGGTGGCTCACGCCTGTAATCCCAGCACTTTGGGAGGCCGAGGCGGGCGGATCACAAGGTCAGGAGATCGAGACCATCCTGGCTAACACGGTGAAACCCCGTGTCTACTAAAAAATACAAAAAAAATTAGCTGGGCATCATGGCGGGCGCCTGTAGTCCCAGCTACTCGGGAGGCTGAGGCAGGAGAATGGCGTGAGCCTGGGAGGTGGAGCTTGCAGTGAGGCGAAATCGCGCCACTGCACCCAGCCTGGGCGACAGAGCGAGACTCCGTCTTAAAAAAAAAAAAAAAAGAGAGCATCTCATTCAGTGTCCCATAGTCCTGCAGGTAAAATGTTATTCTTTATTTCTCCTGTGATAACACTACATTTCGGGCACTGTGCTAGGCTCTAGTGAATAAAACACAAATTCTATCTGTTAGTCACATTAGGATTAGCCTTCTATAGATGACAAATCTGATACGCCTCATAAAATGTAAAAGGTGTAGCCCACAGACATAGGGCCAATAAATAATGTCAAAATGGGTAGAACAGATGCTTCCTGCAGATAAATGGCCTGAAGTCTGCTGTATACAAAGAAAATATGACATATATTAACTGACATTAGTATAAGAAGGTTTTTAAACTGAGTTCCCAGATATTAAAACAAAAGTAATCCAGATGCCCATCTTCAGTATCATTCCTTTTAATAGTAATAGTTGTTAATATTTAAAATGTCCTCATTATGTCTCAGAGATGTTCTTACCTCTTTATATTTATTAAATAATTTATTTATCCTAGCAACCCAATGGAATGAGTTGTTAAACCCATCTTACAGAGGAAGAAAACAAAGCTGAAGGCACTAATTTTATATGTAACTTGCCCCAAAGTAACAAAGTTTATAATTGGCTGAAGAGGCTCTAAATATCCTGGTTCTTGACCACTCTATTATCCAGCCTCTCAGGAGAGAGTTCATTTATGTTACATGGGCAATAAGTTTTTTCAAATCATGAATAAAAAACCTAATTTTTTGCTACATCCTATTCTTTAAAATTCTTTGAAAAATCTATGTTTTCAACTATATTAATTAGAAGACCTCATTTCTTAACTATAACGAATGCACTGAGTCTCATTTCTTTTTGAAAATGGGTACTTTACATTGAAATTTCTCAGATCATACTTACACATTTAGTCATTCATACATTTCTTGTCAAGGTTATAAATTTCTGAGTACCTTATGATAAGGGACCTCAGAGGTTTAGAACCTATTCACTGGGAACCAATATGCTCCGTTGCTTTTTGATGCAGTCTAGATCGTTGCAGATAGTTCTCCAGTTCTTAAAGTTAGATTATCATGAGACTAAATGCTTTCGAAAAACAGAGATGTGCTATTTGTTCTCCATCTCTTAACATCTGTATTTTAGTAGTTGTTTTCTTGTAAGTGCTCTATTATTTTTCTGAAAAAAACCTAAATAATTTTCACTTCATTTTTCTGTACTTTGCAATGATCTCACCAAGAAGTAGATGGGCTTTTTAGTCTATAGTAACACAGAATTATTTCAGCTGGGTAAATTTATTTCATTTTTATCTCCAATATTCATATATCTTGTGAAAACCTGCCTACCCCCTGAAACTCCTGCAACAACAAAAATGAAGGAAGGGAGGGAGGGAGGGAGGGAAGGAGGAAGGAAGGAAGGAAGGAGAAGGAAAGAAAGAGAAAAAAAGAAAGGAAAGAAAGAAAGAACAGAAAAGAAAGACTGAAAGAAAAGAAGAAAGGAAGTAAGGAGAAAAAGAAAGAAAGAGCAAGAGAGGAAGGAAGGAAAGAAGGAGAAAGAAGAAAAGAGAGAAAGAGCAAGAGAGAAAGGAAGGAGAAAGAAAGAAAGAAGAAATAAAAAGCAAGCAAGCAAGAAAGAGAAATGAAAGAAAGAAAGAGGAAGGAAAGAAGGAGAAAGCAAGAAAGAGCAAGAGAGGAAGGAAGGGAAGGAAGGAAGAAGACAGCAAGCAAGCAAGCAAGCAAGCTAACTCTAACTCTTTTGGGCGTATACACGTATCACACCAAGCAGATTGTGCTTTTAGTCCCGGAAAGTTAAAATTAATAACATACTATATCTAGGATTGTATATTAAAAACAGAACTATATTGTTAACTTCTCAAAGAAGAACATAGACTCTTTCAGAGTGGCAACTGAGTCCCATGTGCGTTTATGACCTATGTAACACAGTGCTCAACACATAGTAGGTAATCGGTACTCTTTGGCTGATTTGTTTCGTGTATTACTATAAACTACATGTCATTTAGTGAAAAGGCTAATATTTGTTCTTAGCCTATCCACATCATTTCAATGTTAGCAACATCATGGATCACGGTCTTTAATCTCTGATTGTACTTAAGGCTGATCATAAATAGAAAGGCTTTGGGTTCTGGGACTATGATTATCAGCTAGTGTATTCTATCTAAACAGTGAAACCATTGTGTGCATAGGAAGAAACAGCATTTGCTAGGCTATCTCACTGCAAAATGCAAGAAAAAACTCTTAAGATTTTTATTTAAATAATTGGTCTTATATAACAAATTTAGGGAACACATGCATTACAAAACAAACCTTTTTATCTCAACATGAAGTAGTCAGTGATAAATTTCTTTGGAACATTGAGAATAAAATAAATGTAAGAGTGTTCTGTAGAAGTTCAAATGTACGGAAGGCCCTTGTGGTAGATACTGCTAGTTATTCCCCAGTAAGTATGCTTCCCTTTTCTTTCAGTCAAAACTTTAGATTTCTTTCCATTTCTGGTATGGCTGAACAAGCTCCTACTGCCTGACACTCTTGGAGATAACACTTATAAACTGTGGGGAAAAAAAATACAGAGAGACAATGACTCAAAGGTACTAGAGACTGAACAAAGCAGGGAGATTTGGGAGGGAAGTGACATGATAAAAAAAAGAAAGACTGATTGATTTTTCCATTTGCTATGACTTTTAAACTGAGGGCAAGCCACAGTTGGCATTGAGCAAGGCACTTAAAACTGATGGAAAACCAGGCTCTCTGACGTTAAGGACTAAAGGAAAGAGTTTGAGGCAGATGTAGTAACTGGAAAGTAGTGCTTCATCACAGAAAAGAGAGAGACAAAAAAAAAAAAAAAGGAATTCCAACTTCTGTGCATACACTCTGCTTAAACCTCTGGCGTTACTCTGAACCATGCATGGACAGAATAAATTCCAGCTAAAAATAAAAGCAGTGAACTGGGATTTGACCTGCAGGTTGATTAGAGAGAGTTTTAGTTTGAGTCTGACCAACTTAATTGCCTCCTAAAATGAAAATATGTATATATCTGAAGAAATATAACTGAATACAATATCTTCATAAAAAGTATTTAAAAATTTACAATGTTTAGAATACATTTTAGAATTACTTGACATATAAACAACCAGGGAAATGTTATTAGTTGTCTCTTAATAAGTTACTCATTCTTTCTTTTTTTTTTTTTTTTGAGATGGAGTTTTGCTGTTTTGCCCGGGCTATAGTGAAGTGGCACAATCTCTGCTCACTGCAACCTCCACCCCCATGGGTTCAAGCGATTCTGGTGCCTCAGCCTCCTGCGTAGCTGGGATACAGGTGCCCGCCACTACGCCTGGCTAATTTTTGAATCTTTAGTAGAGATGGGGTTTTGCCATGTTGGCCAGGCTGGTCTCAAACTCTTGACCTCAGGTGATCCACTGCCTCTTCCTCCCAAAGTGTTAGGATTACAGGTATGAGCCAACATGCCCAGCGAAAAGTTACTCATTCTCGAGAGAAAACACACTCAATGGAAATGGTTCTTTGATGGCTGGGATATCAGAATTAATGGATAATTATAACTGTGAACAATGATGTAGAGGACAATAGGCTTGTAATTAATTAATAGAAAAAGGATTGCTCAGCAGACATATAAAAACTTATAAAAGTATCAAATGGAAATTCTAGAACTAAAGGAACTATAATATATAAAATTAAAATTTAACTGGATGGGCTTAACAGAAGAATGGAGACAACAGAGGAGAGTCGGTGAGCTTGTATATAGGTCAACAGAAGCTGAAGAATGGAGAGGATAAAAGATGAAAAGAATAAGCATAGCCTCAGAGAAATGTAATAACAAAATGTCAAATGTACATGTAATTGGAGTCCCAAGAAAGAAGAGATGGGCTAAAAAAACTATTTGAAAAAATAATGGCTGCAAATTTTTGGTTTGGCAAAAGACATAAATTTACAGAATCAAGAAGCTTAGAAAACCACAAGCAGGGTGAGATACGAAGGAAAACATGGACAGGTGCATCACAGTCCAACTACTGAAAACCAAAGTTAAAGAGGAGGTTACAGATTTTCTGTTGGCTGTATGATTGCCTGAAATGAAAACTACATTTGCCATTCTCTTTCATAACTAGGTGGGTCCACATGACTAAGTGTTGACGAATTGCGTGTAAGGAAAAGTGAGGTATACAATTCCTACAGTGTGTCTTTATAGAAAGATGTGCACTTTCTTCCCCTTTTGGTTTTTGTGCTACCTGGAGAGTAATATGGTGGCAAGTCATCTTCAATTGCGAAAAAGAGTAACAACCTAGAAATAGCAAAGTAACCACTGAGAAGGAACCTGGGATTTCTAATGAACAGAGCACCATTCTGGTTTGCAATGACCTCTGTCTTAGTTTGTTCTGTGTTGTTATAACAGAATACCAGAGAATGAGTAATTTATAAGGAACAGAAATGTATTTTTGACAATTCTGAGATTGTAAAGTTCAAGGCACCAGCCAGTTAGAGACCCATCTCTCTGCTTACAAAATGGCCGCTTAAATGCTGTGTCTTCTGGAGTGGAGGAACACTGTGTATTCATTTGGCAAAAGAGCAGAAGAGCAAGCTGGTACCAGCTCCCTCCATCAAACCCCTTTATGAGGGTACTTAATACCATTCACCAGGGAAAAGCCCTCATGGACTAATAAGCTCTTAAAGGTCCCACTTCCTAGTATTATTATATTGGCAACACCTAGATTTTGGAGGTCACACAGTCAAACTATAGCAATCTCAGAGCAGCAACAGCACACCAGCCTCAGAATGATGTATGGCACACAAATGAACTTCTGCCTTTTATCTTTGAGGAAAAACAACAGTTTTATCTACTGCTTTTGGTTTTTCTGATGATGAAACCAAACCTCTATCTATGTTAACACATGTGAAAACACCTTGTATCAGGTTCAAGTTACGCTTACATAGGGCAAAAGCAAAAAACATGAATAAGCCAGATGTCTGGCAAAGATGTAAGTGGATTTTTAAACTTGTTTTACTTTATTAAGATAAGAAGTTATTAGTGCTGTTCTCTTTGGTATTTTTCGCAAGCTTAATGTAAGTAATTTTTTTTTGTTAAATGGCTCATAGGAATTTTCAATCAATCAACTTCTAAAAACAAAGAGAAAAAAGTTAAGAAAGTTATAAACATAATTGAAGAGCTTATTTAAATTTTTCATATTTCTTCCATCTTGGTTTTCTTATAAATTAAAGCCAATACCCATTCACTGTCTCTCACCTGTTCTGATCTAACTTCTATCTGAGATCTTGGCTTGCCATGAGGTTTTCTGAGCCTTTATTTCTTTTGACTAGACAAGCAAGGCTTTATTACATTGGCACATAGGAGATGTGGGTTGTTTTTTTCATTTTGTGTTGGAATAGAACTTCGATCCCCCATAGGGTTGTAGATTTTTTATGCATCCTTTTGTATATTTGCCTGAACTGACCATATCCTCACAGGATTTTCAGCCTCTGCCATCAACTCTCCCTTGGTGAGATAGTTACTTTTTAATGGTGTTACTCTATGAAGAGGAGCAGGGACCTCTTGCATAAATTCTCAGTACTGATTGTTGAGTACAAAAAAGATAGTATTTTTTCTAAGCATCCACAATATCAGCAATGATCTCTTATATATATGACAAAGGATTTAGGAAAATAACTACTAATTAAAAGCAGGTCGCTATGGTGAAAGCCTTCATTAGGCCACTTTAGGTGGCTGAAAATTGATAAATGTTTCCTGTTTTATAAT
Organism: Hylobates moloch; assembly: GCF_009828535.3. NCBI lineage: Eukaryota > Metazoa > Chordata > Mammalia > Primates > Hylobatidae > Hylobates > Hylobates moloch. The sequence goes on along the minus strand of NW_026652290.1, from coordinate 65,821,898 downwards.
TCTTATTGGTTCCCTTTTATTAAGGATAGCCAGCTAGCTCTCACATGACTCTTGCATGGTTTTTTTGCCAACCGCTTTTGGTGCTCTAAGGATCAATACTTTAGAGCTAAACATGAGGCTGATTTTGTGTCAAGATCTTTCCACTAAATGGTACTGCCGAGCCAATGCCTCTTGTGAACACGTATATGAGGAAGCAAGACTTTTCCCTAAGTCTGCTTAGCACTTTCTTCCAATTTAAATTAAACCCACAAGCAGGAAAATGGCAGCTTCCCAGCTTCCTTTATTTCCCATACCTGTATTAGGACCAATCTGAAAAAATTTGGCACTTGGCAGGTTGCAGCATCTTCTACTTCACCGACTCCCCATGACTCAGCTTCTGTGGCCTCCACAAGAACAGAGCTCTGTGCAACCTGAGGAGTCATTACATCTGATCAAATGCAATTTGCTTTGCAATCCATGCTTATTGTTTTAGTCCACAAGTATTACTTTGAAAGGTTCAACCACTTTTTATTGATTTGAAATTTAACATAATGAATTTGGGACCAACAAAGGTGTTTTAAAAGTAAAAAGTAAAAAATATTGGATATCTGTCCCCAGTTTCTAGTACACAAATCCTAAAATTCTTGGACTTTCCTGAAGACATTTGTCCTGAGGACAAAAGATGGCTTTGTCTCATCAGATTTTTGTTTTGTAGTTAGGGGCTCTGGAACTTCCTTAGACCATTTCTTAGAAGAAGCTTGAGAGTGACATGGTTAAATTGCACAGATGCATGATCTTGGAAGTGAAACAGACCCCATTTTTTAGAGAAAAATACTGATTATACTAAGCAGGAGTATTTGGAGGCTGACAAAATAAGCAGTCCATGTAGGGGGCACTTCAGTTGTTTTAAGAGTTGGATAGAACATAGTATAGAGGAATTTATCAGAAAGATTGGTATCCTGAAATCTAGGATCATAGGCAGCAGGTTTGTATCAGGCAGGTGCTTTAGCAGTAAGTAAGAAGCAGGCCTTTGGATCACACAAAGCCTCATTCTTGGGAGTCGTCAGAGGATGAACTGTCAAGCCAGCCAGAACAAGGCCAAGGCCTACAGAAACCATGTGCAAGGTGAGTTCCCAAGATTTCTCTGTCACCGAAGAATCACCACAGTTGGGATTCCCAGGTGACTGGCTTTTAGGAACACAATGCCTAATTATCAGAACAAAGTGAGAGTCAGAATTAACACAAGAGAGACTTGATGCTGAGTCCCAGAATGTTAGACTAATGCTCCTTGACAGCCTCTTTCCTACGGTGAGGTTTCGACCAAGAGTTTAGCAGTACTGACCTTCAGGTTGAAGCCAGTGTCCCACCTGCAAACAAGATATGATGGGATGTTTTGACAATTATCTTGATCAGAAAGTGTCTGAGGACCATTTTCATGTATGTAGAATAATTAGGAAGGGCAGATATGTATTTTCAGTGAATTTGTGTAAAATTTTCAATGACTTTGTTCTGGATATGTTTCTTCAACTACTTGTTATCTTGATGGAAAATAGTTAAATTTCTACTCCGTGCAGTGAAGTGTTCAAAGAGCTGGAAAAGATACAACTATATATAGTATTCTCTTTTAGTTAAAGACATAAAATACATGTGGAATAACGACAATTAACAACATATGGGAACTTAAAACTAAGTGTTTCAAATAAGAAATACAGACGAGTCCTATTAGAATTCTAAAGAAGGCAGAATCCTTTCGAACTTTGATGAGCATGGTCAGACAAGGTCTAAGAAGTTAACCTGTGTCTTAAAGGAGCAGTAGGAGCTAAATGTTAAAGAGGATCAGGGAAGTTTTTGATTAAAGACAGAGGATAGAATTGTTATGGGTTGATTTTTGCCCCCCCAACCCCAAATTCATATTTTGAAGTTCTAACCTCCAGTATTTCAGAATGTGAATAGTATTTGAAAATAGGGTTATTACAGAAGTGATTAGTTCAGATAAGTTTATACTGGAGTGGGCTGGGTCTCTAATCTGATGTGACTGGTATCCTTATTAAAAGGAGAAATTTGTACACAGACACACAGGAAGGAGGCCATGTAAATATTGGAGTAATGTTACCAAAAGCCAAGGACCTTCCAGAAGCTAAGAGAGAAGCCAGGAACACATTCTTGCCTAGCACTTTCAGAGGGAGTATGGCTTTACTGACACCTTGGTCTTGAACTTCTAGACCCCAGAACTGTGAAACAAAACATTTCTGTTGTTCAAGCCACTCGGTTTTTAGTACTTTATTATAACAGCGTAAAAACACAAACACAATGACCAAAAACACAGAGACAATAATGCACAGGGCAGATCCTAGGGAATGCTAAATCAGTATACACTGTCAATACCTAACACTTTCTAAATGCCTGTCATCAATTTCATGCACATTTTATAAATTTAATTCTTATGATCATCCAATAAATTAAGCCCTGTTATTCCCATTTTATGGATAAGAAATAGAGATTTGGATAAGTTAAAAAATCTCCAATGGTCATACAGTTAGGAAAGTACAGAGAGGTTGGTAAGAGATACTGAAAGAGCTGAGGAGCTGATGAGGACAGAGTGTCGGGCATCTTTGAATCTCTATCATTGATGCATTTCTCTGTACCAAACAGAAAATGACAGACTAGCAAAAATACACTGCTGAGGAAAGTAGAGCCACCATGCTTTATTTCTGAAAGAGACCACCAAATTGGTCCTCACTTAGCAAAATGCTCTCATTTAGCAATGGGAAATTCATATCCAAAAAGGATTAAAAAAAGTTGTGGAAGACCAAACAGCTAGTGTGGAGTTATCATTAGGGACTAAGCCCTGTGGCTATCAGCCCAGAACCTCTTCACTGTATCATCTATGTGTGTAAATAACATTGATCAGGGAGGCATTTGGGTTTTATACACCTGCTCCCGCCTTTCCTTTTAAAGGGAGATTAGCAGAACTCCCCCAACAGGCACTCATCCCAATCCAAGGAGGGGATTTCTGATCAGTGGTGCCCTGCCCTGGGTTTTGCACCCACCTTGTGTTTGGACAAAAAGAAAAATGGTACCTCTCCCCTGAATTGACACATCGCTCTTTCACTAAGCATGCAAAGTGTTCCTGCTTGGGCTACCTTGGTAAATATTTACCCTGAATTATCACAGGCTTGAAACATTAGCTGCCGAAAGGAGCCGAATGGTGACTTTGGACATTTGGATCTGGAACCTGTGAGGAATAGAAATATAGCCTTGCATGTTGTCAGAGTCTCTGGTGTGACAAGGGAAAATGTACTTTATACAGCCACAAGCCTGACCTCCAAGAGCCTTAAAAAGCCTCACATACTCAAAGGTGCATTACTAGGCCTTACACTAATTCATCACGATAGCTAAAGTGCTCTGTGTAAACCACAGGAGATCTGAATCCCCTGGGCACCCAGGAGTCAGCACTAATTGTTTCAAGTTTAGCATAGGGAGCTATAAGTGAACATAGGGGAATGACTATTTGCATATTGTTTGCAATAAAGCTTAGAAATGGTTCCAGATGTCCCAGCTTAAACCTTTTCACCAAAAGTTTGTCCAGGGCTGGGAATCAGCACAGGCCGATCTGATAGAAGTTTCATCTACTCTCTCTCTTCCTGTTCCAAATCAGAACTTGCAGGTTGCAACAGGAATACTCAAGACAAATTTTTATTCTGAGCAGGCTGGACACGATTTATTAATTCACTTCTGAAATAACAATTGCAGTTGGGAGGGATCAGTTGAAAGCCTTAATTACATTGGAAAATATGCTTCACTGTAGCCTGCTCCTATCCAGGGTACAGAACACATAATTATCATAATTTTCAAATTTTATTATTATTATTTGAAAAAATTTGATGGAGAGCAGACTCCGTCAACTTAGCTACTTCAAAGCAGTGGCCGAGTCACATTTAAACCTTTGAATAGATGATTTCCCCAACTTGCTTGTTAAGGCCTCTTAAACGGGAAGACATCTATGGGCTGTTTCCAGCCTCAGATATGATTTGTCCAACAGAACTAGCTTCCCAGTTCCTTTTTCTTCCTTTGTGCCAAGAGGGAAATGCTCAGGTGTGCTGTTGCCAGAGTGATTAGGCTAGCTGGGAACTCTCCTTGGACAGGAGGTTGGAAAGCCTTTGGGATCACGCCCTCTCATCCTTGTTAAATGACTCTGTGTGTGTGTGTGTGTGTGTGTGTGTGTGTGCGCGCGCGCGTGCACACACACACACACGCTTCCTGCATGCACACCTGCCTAGAGGGAAGAAGTTTGTTTTCATTTTTTAAATTCCCAGAATATTTTTAAAGAGAAAGCAAAACATTTCTGAAATAATGTTGGTATCTGTGTTAACCAGCAAGGGTGCTGGCAGAAGCCTCATTTGTGGTTATTGGCTTTGTTATCAACTTTCCGTGTCTTTAGAGAGTCTCTGTCTCTGAGTTTCTAACTGTAACCCTGGGGTGAGCAGATCTCTCTCCACTTCTTTGGGTGGCTGTGATGTTTATCAGACTAATGAGTCCAGTTCTTGCGTCAGTGCTAAAGTGGTGAGCTCTAGCACGTCCCTGACCCAGTTCTCACCTGACCTATGAATTATCTACCTTCCTTTCCAAGCTTCCTCCTTCCAAGTTGCCATTGATCCTTAAATAGTAATAAAACCCAGGGGAGGAGTTAAACCATTTTGAATAATTCAAACCCTTTGTTCAAATGGATCCGTTTAGGAAAACAAATCAAATTTTTAAAAAACATCCAAAGTAATAAGAAAGACTGGTTGGCCTGAATTTAGCTTGAAGGTAAATCATCCTTCTGTAAACTCTCCTATCCCAGAAAGGTATCTAATGGTTGTCTGAATAGGAAGCAACCGAGTAAAAAGCACAGAGCATTCAAACTGGGAAACCTGGAATCTAGTCTTGGCTCAGTCACTAACCAGGGCAAAAACCTGGGGAAAGCCTCCTTATGGACTTGGTGGGCTTCAGTTTCCTCCCTGGTAAAATTGTAGTCATAATATTGGGTCCTCTTACATGATTTCTCGAAGCATGCTCTAAATGTGGGCATTGTTTAAAATCATTAGAATTGACTCAGAGCTTTGAACACAGTAGGAACTAAATAAACATTTCTTGTAGTGAGTTTACCTCCCTATTTCCCATTTTATTTTCAGAAAATGTTTTGCTATTCTCTGAAATGACAATTCCTGTCTATATCTTCCCTGAATGTGAGGGCCCAGGTGTTTTTGTTTTTGTTTTTGTTTTTTGAGGAGAACTGCAAAAGCAAATATAACCACTGAGGACCCCAATCTCTCTTAGAAAGATAATATTTTATTCTCACCCACAGACATAAACAAAACATGTTTATATGGAGCCAGTGACAACATTTTAGGGTCATTAAGGTCTAAAGATGAAGGGGCTTTAGAGAAATTAATGTTCATTTTTTGTTTTCCAACTCCATTTTCAGAAAAAGAAGCCAATGCTAAGAGATTGTTACTTGCCTAAATTGTTGTGTTTTGTTACCAGTTGGAGGAAGGTGTCTGACTTCCCACCGAGGACTGTAATCTTTGTGCCCCTTTTAAACTAATCATTTGGTAAGACTCTCTGCTGTGAAGAACACAACCTTGGAAATACTGCTCTTGTCTAAATGCATTATCTTACAGAGAAGGAGCCTCAGGTCCACGTGGCCCTCTGCTGAGTCTGAGGAGGGAGAGCAGGAGTCACTTTTTCTCCAGGCTCCAAGCAGCTCCCCCATGACCCATCATGAACAGCTGTTTCTTGAGATACAGTTGTGTCAGGACTCTCTTTCCATAGCTGCTTTCGTTGGCACCAAGGCTATCTTTGACAAATTGCTCTATGCCCCAATTTTCTGTGATGGAGATGACCAGAGGCAAAGCTGTCATGTTCAGTCTCTACCCACCTCCTCATGCCCTCCTCCTTGGGAACATCCATTTCGCTCTTCAGACAACAGCAACTATGGTGTGCTTAGTGCTTTTCCCAGCATCATCAACACACTGCTTCCCTTTGGCTTCCTTCACCCAAGTAGATAAGTCCATTTTCTGATCTGATTAAATTAAGAGAAAAATGGTCTCCTCTCCCTCCTCCTCCTCCTCCTCCTCCTCCTCCTCCTTCTCCTTCTTCCTCTTCTTCTTCCTCCTCCTCCTCCTCCTTTTGGTTGAGTTGTATGAGATCTGACAAGGAAGAGTAAAGGCCAAGAAAAGGAAGAAACGATGATGATATCCTTGGCTGTAGCTATTGTTCAGGAGCTGGAGCTTCTTTGGGTTTTCCTCAGCAAGAGTAAGTGCATCTTTAAACAGGTGGAGACTGTGTTAAGACAGCTCATCACTCCTTTTTACTCAGCAGTTTATAGATTCAGCTCTCTAGTACCAATGGAAAATTGATTAAAGCCTTCCCTTGAGGACACATCACCTCCAGGCATTATTATTTCAGAAGTCAGAGCTTATTCACTTTGACAAACATCCTGATACCTGAAAGGAAGGGGAATAAATGGGCCATGTTGCCCAAGGAATAGAAGGAGTGAAATGACATAGTATCCTAGATATGAAGACACTATTGCTCACTATTGGCTTTGAAAATTAAAATGTGTCCCACCTAGTACTATTTGCAAGCACTAAGATAAGTAGGAAAATACCTGGCCACAGCTTTTGGTATAGGAGAATGGTTAAGAAGAAAGATGCAAATATGTCGTGTTTCAATTCCTCCCACAAACACCTCTTCTCCTCCTCTCTGCCTCCAGACTTCTCTAGGACAAAAGTCTCATTTTTTAACCTATCTAGGTGGTATCACTGGCAGTGCAACATATTGATTATCAAAATATAAACATTTAGAGTATATTGAGATGGACCCCACTCTTTGGGGTGTCATATGGGAAGAAAGCCCATATTTCCAGGGCAGAAGCTTGCTCAACTTATGAGAAATAAAATCAGCCTGTGATTCTCCCTGTCTGCTTGGTCTGCAGCTTCTATTTCCATCATCTCCACCATTGTAGGACTGGCTTTGTCCTCACACACACATTGCATTTTGCCCATTACGTCTGTCTTACTGTGGATGTCTGTTTGAATTTGATTCTATACATGTTGGAAATTGGGTGGACGGAATAGTGCATTTTCAGTACCATCTTGAATGAATTCCGTGGTCAGCATGGGGGATGGCAGCATTGACCCAAGAGGTATGGAAGAGGAAGTGGAAACTTAAGGAAGACATTAGTGAGGCAGTCAGAGAGCATGTCAAGGTGATTTGATCAAGTAAAGAGGGAGCAGTGCCTCATGCTATGGCTTATGGGGCAATTGTGAGCAGGACACATGTGCCTCTGAAGGGGCAGCAGAGAACAGTGAGGCTGTCAAGATCAACTTCAGTCAATTTGGCTTATCTGAAACTGAAGAGTTGCCCTTCCCTCATTTGCTTTTTAAAATTAATTAATTTATTTATTTATTTTGAGATGGGGTCTCACTCTGTCACCCAGGTTGGGGTGCAGTGGCATGATTTTGGCTCACTGCTACCTCCACCTCCCAGGCTCAAGCGATCCTCCCACCTCAGCCTCCCAAGTAGCTGGAACTACAGGTGTGCACCACCACACCTGGCTCATTTTTAAAATTTTTGGTAGAGACGTGGTTTTACCATGTTTCCCAAGCTGGTCTCAAGCTCCTGAGCTCAGACATTCCACCTGCCTTGGCTTCCCAAAGTGCTGGGATTACAAGCTTGAGCCACTGAGCCCCACAGGCTCGTTTGCTTTAAAATGTCAACATTTCTCTACCTCCTCCCACTCTTCTCCCAACTTTGGAAAGGTGTTAAGGAGTTATCATATGTGGACTCTTCTGCTGACATATTTCTAAAAGACCTTGTCAACTGGTACTAATTGTTGTGACTGCAAACTTCCATTCCATCCTGGATGCTCTTAACATCCTGGGCCTATCTCACATTCTCGTGTAGTTTTATTGGCATTCACAAGACCTCAACCTCCAGAACCTGTAGGCGGAGGATTACCCAGGTGCGCAGACAAGAGACTGAAGGCACAAACTGTTTCTGTATAATAAAATAGTTAGAATAAGAATAGTTGTAATACAAATTAGACATAGAGATAATCATGGATAATTATCAATCGTTAGTATAAACATTATTAATCATTATGATCTATATCTGACCTGTGATCCGCCCGCCTCGGCCTCCCAAAGTGTGGTTACAAGGTGACCCCCGGCCCGGCCCCATTTTTATTTACCGTGTTAGCCAGGATGGTCTCCATTCCTGACCTCATGATCCGCCCACTTGGCCTCCAGAAGTGCTGGGATTACAGGTGTGAGCCACCGCGCCCAGACCCCTAATAAGTAGCTTTTAATATTACTCTTTGTTGCATTACTAATATAATCTAGGAATAACCAGCGAGTATAGGGTCAGGTGCTGAAGGGACATTGGGAGAAGTGACCTAGATGGCAAGAGGTGAGCCTTCTGTCATGCTCACATAAGGGCCGCTTGAGGGCTCCTTGGTCAAGCGGTAATGCCAGTGTCTGGGAAGTCACCCATTACTTAGCAGACTGCGAAAGGGAGTCTTCTTTCCTTGGAGGAGTCAGGAAACACTCTGTTCCACTAGCTTCTTGTGGAAGGCTGGATATTATCCAGGCCTGCCTGCAGTCATCCGGAGGTATAAACCCCTCCCTGTGGTGCTGTGCTTCAATGGTCAGGCTCCTCGTCCACTTTCATGTTCCTCCGGTACTCCTGATTCCTCTTTGAAGTTCATAGCAGATAGCGGTAGAAGGAATAGTGAAAGTCTTAAAGTCTTTGATCTTTCTTATAAGTGCATAGAAGAAAATGCTGACGTATGCTGCCTTCTGTCTCTCTGCTTCGGCTACCTAAAAGGGAAGGGCCCCCCTGTCCTGTGATCACGTGACTTGCTTCACCTTGTCAATCACTTACAAGATTCACCCTCCTTACCCTGCCCCCTTGTCTTGTATGCAATAAATATCAGTGCACCCAGCCGTTCGGGGCCACTACCGGTCTCCGCATCTTGATGGTAGTGGTCCCCGGGGCCCAGCTGTTTTCTCTTTATCTCTTGGTCTTGTGTCTTTATTTATTACAATCTCTCCTCTCCCCACACGGGGAGAACACCCGCTAAGCCCCATAGGGCTGGACCCTACATCTGGTGCTCCAATGTGGTTTCTCCCTCGCTGTGTGAAGTTGAGCTTTGAGCCGGGGACTCAGCGGAGGAATTTCGATGACAGATTCCTGAGGATTGCGGTCATTAAGCTTGGTGGTAAGCTTGGGCACTCAGAGTATCTAGGGGACACCACGGGACAAGCCAGTACTAAGTACTCGGCCTATTTAAATTTCATAAAAACCCTTCTTAAAGAAGGAGGAATTTCAGTTTCCTCTGACAAACTGACTGAACTCTGTGAGGTCGTTGATCTCATTTGCCCTTGGTTTCCAACTGAGGGAACTTCAGAACTTAAAGACTGGGATGAGGTAGGCTGACAGTTTAAAACTGCTCATATTATCCCACCTGCCATTTGGCCAGTTTGGTCCTCGGTTCGCTCCATTTTAGAATCCTTGCAGCCACAGGAGGAGGGAATGGAGGGTACTCTACCTTTCCTCCCCTCTGAAGAGGTTGAGGAAATCCTCAGTACTCTCTCTCCAGAGGACGCCGCACAACTTGAGGCCGTCATTTTAGAAATGGACCCCCCCTCCGATATTCCTTTGGCACCACCAAATACCCCACAGCCTACTGCGCCCCCAATATCGCCTTATGAGGATTTTGTGGAGATCTCCTTCCCCCAGATGCGAAAAAATCCCTGTAAAATGCACTATCAGCAGCCGTTGCGGCCGGAACCTCCTGTACTGTGTCAGCCTTGCTATAGGGCTCTCCACCATCCGCCTGTTCAGCCCGGTTATGAGGCTTTCAACCCTATCCCTGTTCAGCTAGATAATGAGGCCCTCAACGCTATCTCTGCACTCAGTTCTGCCTTTCTTTCTATGCATCAAGCTCTTCAGAAGTCTGACTTGCAGTCAATGCACCAGCCTGGAACTCAGGCCCTGCAGTCAATGCAACAGCCTGGAGTTCAGGCCCCTGAAAGACCTGCACAGCAGGCAACTGCACGTCAGCCTGGCTTAAAGGCTCGTAACTTCTCCTCTATTCAAAACTCCAATTTCCTTTCTGCTTCTGGTCCAGTCACAACTGCTGTTACTACCCATAAGCAACAGGTTACATACCTTCCTGATAATGACACCCCTCTTATGAAGGCCATTTCTCAGGCAAGGGAATATGGGGATCCCGAGTCATGGCAGTTTCCTGTTATTTTACAATCTCCTGTACCTGCCGCCCCTGCTCCAGCTGCACCAGATCAGCCACAGCGCTTTGACCAAGCTCAGCAGGCAGCTGATCCCGCTGCACCTCCAGACCCGCAGCTTAATGATCAGGCCCCTCAGCATTTCTCCTCCTCCTCCCACTCTTCTCCCAACTTTGGAAAGGTGTAAAAGAGATATCATATGTGGACTCTTCTGCTGACATGTTTCTAAAAGACCTTGTCAACTGATACTAATTGTTGTGACTGCAAACTTCCATTCCGTCCTGGATGCTCTTAACATCCTGGGCCTATCTCACATTCCCATGTAGTTTTATTGGCATTCACAAGACCTCAACTTCCAGAACCTCCTACTTCACGATCACAACAGCCTTTCTGTCAATTCTTCCGCACATAGCCCACAATGGTAGAGCTCTGTGTGGCTTTAGCTAAAGGCACCTAATTCTCAGAACCCTGTCCAAGGGCCCAGGCACCAGCTGTATTCCTTTATTTGCATTAGAGGCTGTTGAGCATCATATTCATTGTGAGTGAGCTGTGTTTAGAAACTCAGAGTGCATTATCCGTCAAACTATCTCTGTTGATATGCATGTTGTTGACCTGCACCTCACAAGGGCACCAATCAAAGTTACAATGTTCTATCTCCAGCAAAACCTGGGTGATCTGATGGACTCTCTGGGTAATATTAAAAGCTGAGGAGAGAAGTGAAAAGGGAGGCTTTATGAAAGCGACTTCCGAACACTATCCAATTATTAGTATGCTTTTTTATAATACCAACAGTTTCAGATTTTATTGAGAGAGAGAGTTTTTCCCTAGCCCTCTTGGGAATGATTTTATTGAAAGCATCAGAACGAAGAAGATGGCTGCATCATTTCTGTAGTGCCAGGGGTCAGAATCTTTGACTGGTTTGGTGTAATGTGCACATATAAAATTTCATTCAGTGCTTATTCATTGCCTTTTATTTAATATATAATCTGGCTAGATCCACTTTTGTTTCTTCACATTTACTGCTTGCCTGCATTAGGTTATTCTTTTGGCTGCTTTAATATGTATATATTAAATCATATATATATATGTATATATATATTTTCTGATCAAGACTCTTGCATGAAGGAAACATTTTGCTTTTGCTCTTTTTACAGAGTAATTATAGTAGCATAGATGGGAATGAGAAACTATCCATAGGACAGCTCTTTATGTTTGATAGCCATTTAGTTTAGAATGCTGTTGTTCTTTCAGAAGTAAATGTCTGTGCTTTTCCTTCCCTCCCTTTCCTTTCTCTGTAGTCCATACCTACCCCCCATCCCATTAAATATTATTCACACTCCATAGCCCACCAAGAGCACTTTAAAATATAATAGATTTTTTGAGTTGCATTATTTAAAATGCACAAAACCAAATGCAAGAGCTACGTTTGTAAGGAGAGCTTGCTGACTCAGAAGAGTGTCCTCTTCTTTAGCCTCTAATCAATGGAGAAGAGCCCTAAGCAGAAAAATAGAGAACAATGAGTGTTATCAGTTTTATTTGTGAAAGCCCAATAACTCCCAAAATATGAAACTCCCTAGTAAAGTTAGATTAGGGGATGGCATTGGGATCTGGGCCAAAGTGGTTGCCTGTTATACGTTCCCATTGTATTGACAATAACTGACTCTTGGTGAATGACTGAACTATATAGGCTAGCAATTTGTTGAGTATCATATGATAGGAACATCCAAAATAACACTGCCTAAACAAAATAGAAATTTATTTATCTCCCACGTAAGAGAGGACTGGAGAGAGGCAATCTAAGGTTGCTGTTGTGGCTCCATTAAGTCATCAATGACTTAGGTTCCCTCTGGGAAATATGTGGCTTTGCATTACCTATGTTATGGGTGTCTACTTGTCATCTAATTAATTGTACTCCCTATGCCCCCTAAAGATAGCTTTCAGAATTTCCATGTGATACTGTCATGTCTCTTTGGCCAGAATGTTGTCACATGGCTATCCTGAGCCACAAAGGAGCATAGGCAGCATTGTCTTTTAGGTAGGAAATATTGGGCCCACTAAGCATGGGGATTCTTATTTCTAAAGAAGGGTACAGAGGACATTGAGATGACCTAGCCATTTCTGAAAAACTTGATGGTGAAAGGATTATTTAAGGTGAATCATGCCTCTTTCCTGCTGATTCCCCATCACCTATAAAATAAAGGCCAGTCTTATAATCATGACACGTAAGTAGAGTGACCATATAATTTATCATCTAAACTAGGATATCTTTGAAAATAAAAAGGAGAACTATTAATAATACACCATGACAGCAGGAGTATACCAACTGTCTTAGGTAAACAGGGATGTATGAACTAAGCACTAATCACCTTTTAGACCTCATCACCCTCGACTTCTCCACCTGCACTTTGTTTTCTATCTATAAAAATAGTCTGATTTTCCCCAAACATAGCATGATTCTCCACATGCCATGGAATTCCCATGTTGACCTTGAACCTAATAAATCCTTATTTATTCTCTCCACCCCTACCCAAGCTTAGATATTTCCCTGCAAAGTCTCTCCTAATCAGGCTTCCCCAATTCATTGTGTTCATCGAAAATTGTTAAGATTTGCTTATATGTTTACCTCATATCAGGACAGGATATGTTATGCTGTGGCAAAAAAAAAAACTCATACAATTTTTATTGTTGTTGCTCATGCTTCACAATCAATTTCAATTGGCAAGGAGGCTCTGTTCATTGCAGTTCATTGTAGGCTGATGGGAGCTACAGCATAGCAAATAATTGCACAGCAGAAACGTAAGAAAATAGGATATGGTAACTCACATAAAGGCTTTTAAACATTTCCATGTAGAGAAGACACACGTCAGTTCTGCTCATACTTTACAGGCCAAGGTAAGTCACATGGTCACTTCTAACTTCAAAGCAGTCATGAAATATGATCTGACCATCTGCTTGGAAATGGAGAGAACAGCACTAACTTATTAGATCAAGAGTTGGCAAACAGTTTCTGTAAGGGGACTGAGAGTAAATATTTTATGCTTTGTAGGCCATGGAATTTCTGTTGCAACTATTCAATTCTGCCATTGTAGCATGAAAGCTCCTTTAGAAAATACATAAATAAGCAAACATGGCTGTGTTCCAATAAAACTTTATTTACAAAAACAGGTGGTGGGCAGGATTTGGCCCAAGGGCCGTAGTTTGCTGACCCCTGTATTCTGCTGAGAACTTCATTTCTATTACTTGATAAAGATGTCTACAATATGCTGAGTGTAGTGGCTTACAACTATAACCCCAGAACTTTGGGAGGCTGAAGGGGAGGGGGCGCGGATCATTTGGGCTCAGGAATTCAAGATCAGCCTGGGCAACATGAGAAACCCCATCTCTACAAAAAAAAATATGAAAATTAGTGGGGCATGATGGCTCGCAACTGTAGTGACAGCTACTTGGGAGGCTGAGTCAGGAGGATGGTTTGAGCCTGGGAGGCAGAGGTTGAAGAGAGCTGCACTCCATCCTGCGCAATAGAGGGAGACCCTGTATCAAAATAATAACATAATAAAATAAAAATAAAAAGGTGTCTATAATACATCAGGTTCTTAAAAACATCATATTGATTTGTCTGAAATACTTAAATATGTCTGAAGCAAATGAAATGCTTCATTTTTCCATCTGGGAAACAGTAAATTTTATATTATTTTACCCATTGTCTTAGCCCATTCAGTCTGCTATAACAAATTGCCATACACTAGTTAGCTTATAAGTAATTACTTGTTTCCTATAATTCTGAAGGCTGAGAAGTAGAAGATCAAGGTGCCAGCAGATGTGTCTGGTGAAGGCTGGCTTCCTGGTTTTCAGAAAGCAGTCTTCTCACAGTGTCCTTACATGGCAGAAGGAATGAGGGATCTCCCTGGGGTCTCTTTCATCAGGGCACTAACCCCACTTATGAGGTCTCCTTTCTTATGGCCTAATCACCTCCTAAAGGTCCCACCTCCTGATAGCATCACATTGAGGATTAGGTTTCAACATATGAACTTTGGGAGAACACAAATGTTCAGCCTATAGCACCCACTCCTATAAAATTTTTATAGGGCAAAATAAAATAGGATGAGCTAGGAGCAGAAGTTAATACTTGTATATAAAGTTTTGGGAGGTGTAAAATCTAAAAGAGTCTAGCCAAAAGATGGGTGGCTACTTGTGGCAAGATATGCACAGGAATTGAGTGAATTCAAAGTAAGTAGCCAACATCTGTGTCCAAAGGACTAGTCTAACCAGAAATAATCAGGGTGAGGGACTGGAGGAAGTGAACTCCAAAGAAAGAGATTGAGTTCAGCATCCTGTTTCTCCACACAGGCATATAAACCAACATTCCATGGCCTAGAAGATAAATTATCATTTATCAAGAATGAAAGTTGGCCAAGTTCTGCACTGGTATTTAATATCCTGCCAAGAACAAGGAGACAAGGGTTGGTGGGTAAGCATTAAGTGCCAGAGAGAGAGAGGGAGAGAGGAGCATGTAAGAGACACACACACACACACACACACAGAGAGAGAGAGAGAGCAGCTATCTGGGAAGTCCCTCAGAAGGGAGTCAAGAGACAAATTTTACCTACCAGGACACGTGCTACCAACATCTGAGGAATGGCCAGTCTTTATCAATAAAGATAGATTCTTCCTTCCAAGTCATCTTTTCATGCAGACATGCCCCATCTTTCCTCACCCGAGTCATCAGAGGTGTGGTTGCCATCTTCCAAAGTACACTCTAAGTAAATGGCAATCTAGTGCTTCTTTGCACACAGAGTTGGGGAGGCTATTACCTCCTAGAGCGTCCTCTTGTTTGACTAGAACCTCTGGGTAGGTAAGTATATGGCCTGTTTAACTGCTAATGACCATAAAGGAGGACAGGGAGGCCTTTGGTAGGAAAACATTTTGCTAAGCAGAGCAATTATAATTAAAGCTCGTTGAGGTGTGCATTACTCTCAGGGCAAGGCGACTAGTAATAACAATGGCAGTAATATACAGAACAGGCTATAATATGTGAGTTAGTGGCTGCCACATGGTTTTTAGTGGCTCCTCATCACAGAATCCAAAAGGCTGCTCAGGGCCAAGTACAGAAAACATTTGGCCCAAGGGGTGTGGAAAATGTTCCAGTGATGCATATGTTCTTCAGTAAACAGAGCAGCCACTGGTACCACAGGACAGCCAGTGCTGAGGAGGAGAGGCTGAGAGGGGACTCTGCAGGAGGAAAGAGCAGGGCTTAGCAGCAAGAGCTGAGAGAAAGGATGAGGGAAGCTAAGACCTTGAAAGAAAGCAGCGCCGGGCTCTGCTCCAAGCCTGAATTTATGAAAACATTGGGCCAAAACAAGATAATATGGCAGCGTCGTTTCACATAGGGGCCCTCGCTGTTGGGCACTATTATTCCAATTCTGACACTTGAATGAAATGTGGTATCATTGGGTTTCCGAGCCTCCGCTTCAGGCGACATCAGTTGCTGTTTTTAAAAATGATGATGGTGTGGAAGGAGACTCCTTTTTCCCTTTAATGTTTTGAAGTTGCCACACTCTCTGTGCCACTTGTACACTCCTTGGAAGGGCCATGGGACTCCTGGGAGGATCTAAAGTGCAGGTGGCTGAGCCCATGAAGAAATATGGCGGGTTGATGGCAGAGAAGCTAAATGTGGCAGAGGATGCGGGATTAAAGTTGGTACCATGACACATCTTTCTAGGTCTCTCTCTTTTCTTGCTGTTTTTCTTTCCCATCAAAGAGTGTTTTTTTTCCTCCTCCTCCTTTGGCTTTCCTTCACTGTTTTGCATACAATGACTAGGATTTTTTCCAGCTGTTGCAATTTTTTCTTTTGGACTTAACAATGTGACATCTATATTATTGAGTCAGAGAGAAAATATTGTCATGAAAAAAAGCATATTCCATGCAAAATGGCTAACTCCTCCCTTAGTGTGGCATCCTGGATACATGTGTCCTTGTGTATGCTGTTTGCCTCAATGGTGTTTTTGGGTTTTGGAGGCAAGTAGTGGGAGGAGAGAAAGTTGAGGAATTTTTAAGCATCCTTGTATTCTTTATTGATGTCCATAAAAATAGAGGCAAAGTTTTCTTTCCATTTCAGGTTTCCCTTCTGTGTGTGTGTGTGTGTGTGTGTGTGTGTGTGTGTGTGTTTGTGTGTGAAAATTTTCTTTAAAGCAGAAAGAGCCAATCCGATTTGTAGAATGTCCTCCAAGCAGTGGAAGAAGTTGGGAAAGTAAGGAGCAGTGTGATACTCAGAAGAGATTCCCAGTCTTCTAAAATACTTTCCTCCCCTACCAGAGAGCACTCCCTCCCCTAATTAGTCTTAATCGAAGTAAATAAATATAATTTGCAATGCAATCTGGAGTCTCTACTCTGAAAGTCCCTATGCCAAGTGAAAACTGTCAAATACAGTTTAAAACAATGTTTTCCAAAAATAGGCCTTACATAATTCATGTTTCTTATACCAAGTTGAGAATTCAGAGACTCCTCCTATATCACATGATGTCATCATGTGAAACCAAAACAAATATGAAGCTACTATGCTGTGACATTGTTTACAAAACTGTAATACTTATCTTCAAACACAGTCAAGATGGTAATATGGGGTCAGCAGTGAATCTGAAAACATTAAATGCTATTCTTCCCAATTCCATGTGTACCTTATATTAAATATGAGAAAAATTTAGTATGTTTCTACTGTGATCATTGTGGCTAGAAAGAGAGTAGTTAAGTGGCCTCAGTTTTATTTCAATTAAAAGGCTGGCTTGACCAATGTGGTGGTCTTGGGGGAGCCACTTTTTCTCTGCCTCACGTCTCACCTATAGGATGGGTTAATTCTCTTTGTAACTGATAGATATCCTGAAGACAAATTCATAACAGAATCCATCATCATCATTTATTATTCAACATATAGATGTATACCAGACACTTAACAAAAGGCTACATAATTATCATCCGCCTGGACATTTCCTTTGAAAGAACTTCCTCATCCTAACTTTTCCGACAGCACATTTGATTGCCTTTGTTCTCTTAGCTATGAAAGGCAAGAACACCAGACTCTCCCCACCACATAGATCCCTTAGGGAATGGGACACAGATAGAGACTCTCTTCTGCCTCTCTCTGCTTTGATAACAGTCTGGGATGCAATCAGTGTTGGGCTGAGGGTAGAACCAGACTGTGTCATTTCTGATGATGGGTTTCCCTCTTTATAACTGTGGGAGAAACAGACCCCAGGCTGTTCTGGGGACTGCTGTGAATTCCTTTAGCCTTCGGTGAGGCCAACCCGCAGAGCTGAAAGGGACTGTGAGAATGTTATTGCAACTTCTTAATTCAAAACATACCGAAAAGAGACTTCCTGGGATGGGGCTGGAGGAAATGGGGCTGCTCAGCTGGGTTGAATTACTGAGACTGTTGGGTTAGTTTTGCCCCCTAGTGGTTAGAGGCTTAGGGACCCCAGGAGCTAAATGGCTCCCAGCATTGAATAAAGGAAGCAGCTGGGTGGAGCAGGAGGATACCACATGGGGTAACCTGAGCCTTTAACTAATGGTGTGACCTCAGCTCTCAAGATCCCAGTCCCTACACCTGCAAATTGAAAATGATGGACTAGATCATGAAGAATTCAATTCTTCTGTCTTTACTGATAGATGACTCTAGAAACATAACCTGCGATTCTGCAATTCCCCCACATATTTCCTGAGGGCAACAGAGATAGAGTTTTAAGGTCCTGGTGGTTGATCAAGGGGCCAGTAACATCTAAGTGGGGGCTAACAGCGCTTACTTCTCAAGTGTCTTTGAGGTAAAGACTGCCCAAGAGGATGAATCCATGGTGGCCTTTGGAACGAAAGTTTCTCTCCTGCACGGATACCCTTTGCGCCCTTTCCAAATTTCCTGAAAGTGAGCAAGAAGAAGAAACAGCACAGGGTACCACTTTCACATACACTGCAAGACTTTCTTCCATTCAATCCATTGTTTCTCATATCTCAATAACATAGAGATCATAAATTAAAAAAAAAAAATTCACTCTACCCCAGAAAGGATTAAGACCATCCTCAACTCCTGCAACACAGGGGCAATAGGATCCTCCCCTTTAAAGTTACAGAGTGAGAAATAAAACAGTTGTTTGAATTTCTGGGCATTGACCCTATATTGCTTTATGTAAAAATGAGACTCCCTCAAATGTGATGTTGTATGGCTTATTTGTCTCTCCTTTGTGAAACTTAACTCACTGCATCTCAGAACATTGCACAATACGTGAGCATGCCATTGCTTCTTTTCTTCCTGTGTCATCTTTTCAGATTTTCTGATGCATTCTCCTATATTAGACAGATAAATCTCCATAGCATCTGTACAATTTAAAGGTTTTGACCAAATCAAGCTGCAGACATGCATTTTTCTGCTAGTGTTTCCTAACTCAGTGGCTTGTTACCATTTCTCCTTATAGTTCAGCCTAAAAAGAAATGGATGGCATCTTCCTTTCTGGGGCTGTGTCACGTTTGAATGTAGCTAAGGGTACCATTTCATCAAGTCAATTAGGTTGAGAGGATGAAATGAATTTGGGGTACATTATTCAAAGAAAGATGATAGTTAATTTTTCAGGGCAGGCAAGTGATTCTGGGTCACCAAGGATCGTTAAAACAAACAAACAAACAAACAAACAAAGGAATTCCAGGTAACTAGAAAAAAAAAAAAGGATAGCTCTGTTCAGTTAAAAGTCGCAGAAAAAAGAAATCCATAAACTCCTTTACTCAAACCTGTTTCTGGCTAGAGTGAAAATGGAGACAATGAAATCATTTTCAGCAAATTATTAGTGCAATATTTTTTTTTCCTTTCAAGAAAAGGAAACTAAAGAATGGTTGTGGCCTTTTGTTGTAGATAGCTTTTCAGAAGAGTGTAACGTAAACAGATTATCTGCAGTGTTTATTCAGTGTGAAAAAACAGTTCCAAGAGCCCCAGGTGCTTGCCAAGATCATAATTGTACCTTCTTAAATACTTTCATTACTTGCAAGTACAATAAGCGAAGCAGAGACACATGCTTTCCATTTTCTTGTCAACAAAACACCTCCAAGAAATTAAGCTCTATTTTCTCTAGAAAATTTCTCTAGAACTGTTCAGGGCATATGAAAAGGGAAGGGAGGTGGGGCTTTGGTTTAATTTCTTTATGACCTTGAAAAGAAGCGTGTAACTCCTGCCCCCACCCCACCCCACCCCACACAAAAGAAAGGTGGCTCGAGTATGGGGTGCAGGGTGGCTCAAAGCCAGAATATTAAATCTATAATGGTTCGTATTTGGTTAAATGTGGATATATGAGGAGTATAGAGTGTTAGGGAAACATGATTTCACACACAGATTTTTCTTTAGCGGGAGCTGAGTCACTCTGGGGTGGGAGGAAGTCGCAGGACAAAGCTCAGCTCATCTATGTGAACATTTACTGGGCCAAGTCTTCACAGTGGGATGAAAAATACTTGTTGATCCTTCTACAGGAGCTGGCCTTTGCATGAGAGGGAGGGAGGAAATCTACCTCTGCTTTTACATTTTAGTAACTTTTGAGCCAATTGGTCATCCCAAACACAGGTTCTCAGGATGAAATGTCAAATTGGCATGTGTGCACAGGACCTCAGAGGAAGTTTCTTTCTCAGGAAGAAAGGCCGTTACGTCTGGCTCTGCTCCTACTGTCATATCCTTCTCTGTTCTTTCACTCACTGCCTTTTCTCTGAGCTTTCGTCCATCTTCCCTCCTAATCGGTCTTTTCTCCTTTCACCCTCAGTCACGGTGTTTTCACCAGCTTCATCAGGGCTTGAATCTCCTGGGGTCTGTCACAGCTGCTCACATATATGCAAACATTTACTTTCCTGTAGCCTCTGCTACATTTCTCTAAACCTGATCACCTTATGAAAGTGAGGAAAGTCCTCCTGGATCTGGAGCAACCAGAGAAGATACAGAAATCAGAAAAGCTGCAAGTCAAAAATTCAACAGTTTTTTCTTCAATTTTCCTATGTGTCTTTTTCTCCCTTTTATCAGGCTTACCTCCAAACCACTGCTTGGGGGGGATATGCTGGCAGAGAAAGAGAGTGGGGGGGGAGGGGGAGAGAGAGAGAGAGAGAGAGAGAGAGAGAGAGAGAACTGGAATATCTCTAACCAAAATGGTAAATCAATTATAATCTTTCTGCACCTGAATTTTAGGAGAAATGTAAAGGAACACAAAATTGTCAACATTAAACTCTTCTGCTAGACACTCCTGTATGCGTTATTTCAGTTCATCTTTATACCTACCCTTCTGGATAGATCTTTTTGAAGGTCATTTTATGGGCAAAGAAACTGAGGCTTAAGGAGTTTAAAACATAGATCTGCAAATTATGTCCCATGGACCAAACCTGACTCACTACCTGCTTGCTGCTTTCATGCTACCACAGAGGGTTGAGGAGTTGCAACTCAACGATATGACTCTTTATGGCCTACAAAGCCATATTGACTATCTACCCTTTTACAGACAAGGCTTACCAATCTCTGGTTTAAATAGTATCTCTGTCTTCAGGTACGTGAATGAGATAGGGGTTGACCTTTAACTCAGACCTTTTTGGTTCCAGAGGCCACTGGACTTTGAGACAAGAAGCAAGAATATAAGGCGATAGGATTTTTATTAAATAATCACAATTTCAAACAGTGATTTCATTTGTCAAAAAACAAAACTACACTGGAATGCTCTCAGGTCAGCTTTAGAGTGAAGGCAATCTTTACAAATCATACATCTGTCCTGGAGCTCAGGAATGACTTAGAAATGCTATACTATCTCCCCAATCTTGCAAACAGTCTTAACCTTACTAAGGCAAGGAAGTGGGTCCCCACAGTGCTTTCCAAACCTCAAGGTAGACACAATTTACCCAAGGTTTCTGCTCAAAATGCAGATTTTAATGTGGTACTTCTGGGGTGGGGCTGAGAATTTGCATTCATAACAAATTCTCAGCTAATGTTTATTCTACTGAACCTTGAACCATACCCTGAGTAGCAAGACATTAATATACTTATGCCAAAATCCTGAGCCAAAAGATTGCTGGGTCAGACCTAAATTACCCAGAAAAATCAAATAACATCTACATGTTCCCATAATCCCCAGGCTAGTAGTCAAAAATGATAGACTCAGGTTAGTTTATGCCACTGGTTCTCAAAGTGTGGTCCGGGGGTAGAGCAGTGTCAGCAACTCTTGAGAACAGCTGTGCTTTGTCTTCTACCAACCCCTTCTGCTCATTCTGATGCATGTGACAGTTTGAGAACCATTGGTTTATGCTCTGAATAATTAATCAGGAAGTTTTTTTTTTCTATGAACATCCTAAAAGCCTATCTTTGTAATATGTTTAGTCTCTGTTTATATAGTGTATACATCCTCACCTAGTAGAGAAGAGAGGGAAATGGTAGAATGAGGAGAAACACATTCTGACATTATTCTGGATCTTTCTCCTCCCTTCAGTATGGTACAAAGCATTCAATTTATTTCCCGTAGACTATTAACTGATATTAAATAACAGCAGAATGGGAAAGTTTCTCATTTAATTACTAAAGACTGTTATGTATACTTGTCCGACATTTGTTAAGATAAAACATGGCTCTAATATATTCCAGTGAAAAACCTGGGAGGGTAAGGAAAGGTATATTTTGACGTTTGGAAACTTTCATTCAATGTTTTATTGCTCATTCTTCTAGTACCATCTTTTCTATGTAACAAATGTGCTGTTTATTGGAAATAACTTCTTCATTAAATTGGGAGAAAAATGTTATATGAGTCAGACACCTTCATGTGCCACTTCAGATTATCTTAGTTTATCTGCAAAGCTTTTGTCAACACAACTACTACTTCATTGACAGTTCTGTGTGCATATTCTTCCTCCTCCCCCACAGCTCTCTTTCTTGCTACCAGGGATGTGTGCCATGCTGCAGGACCACCGAGAGCTCATAAATGCACAACCCCAAAATGTGGGGAAACTACTGTCCCATGGAGTGAACCTTTGATCAATGGGGGGGCTAAAGCCAGCAGATAGATGCCTCCGCTGTCTTTCACTAAGTATTGTGATACACAGCCACTACCCAGCGTCCTTTTAGAAAAACGTCTACACTGCAGAGTAAGCTGGCACCTTTGAGGCCCAGCAAAGCCCCTCAGTGATGCACTCTCTTTCCCTTCCCCTCCCCTTTTACCTCACTCCACTTACCTGGGCTTTCACTCTCCAATCAAATAGAAGCACATATGCTATTGCTCCAGGCTGTTTTCTGTGAAGCCCAGGTTAAGGTGTCATTTTACACCACAACAGAAGTCAGAAACTTCTTTTTTAGATTCATCTCAGTCTGTGGTCAGTAGAAGTTTTAGGTTATTGAGAATGTTTGAAAGGTTGGAGAGGGCACTTGGGTGACAGTAACCAGATTACTTCATGATGGATGCAATAGCTGCTTGGGGGTGGAAGGAGAGTAGTATAAGTCAAGGTGAAGTGCAGAAGTCCACACTACTTCCTGGGCTTCAGAAACATCTGTGGAGAATTATCCAAGTCACTGCCCAAAGATACTGCATCAGAACCTCCTGGGGGTGAATTATGAATTATTTGTTATATTTTTATATTTCGAAACATGATTCTGATGGGCAGATAGGGTGGTCGGCCTTTAAGATAGGATAAAAATACACACTGGAGCAAACGTGTTTTTTAAAATACTTTATTGAGGTATAAGTAAAATACAAAAACTTGTGCATATTTAATATATACTATTTGATGAGTTTGGAGATGAATATGTGTCTGTGAAACCATCACCACAATCGATGCCATAAACATATTTATCACCTCCAAAATTTTTCTCCTATACTTTTTATTATTAATAGTTGTGCATGTGAGTGTGTATGCATATGATAAGAGCACTTAAAATAAGATTTACCCCCTTAGCACAATTTTAACTATATGGTACAGTATTGTTAACTATAGGCACTACGCCGTATAGTAGATCTCTGGGACTTACTCATCTTGCATAGCTGAAACGTTGTACCCTTTGATTAATACCTGCCTGCCCCTAGCTCCTGACAGTCACTATTCTACTTTCTGCTTCTATGTGTTTGACTGTTTTAGATTCCTCATATAAGCGGTATCACGTAGTATTTGTCATTCCATGTCTGGCTTACTTCATGTCCCTGAATGTCCTCCAAGTTCATCCATATTTTCACAAATGGCAGGATTTCCTTCTCTTTTAAGGCTGAATGATATTCCATTGCCTGTATACACTACACTTCCTTTATCCACTCATCTATCAATAGATGTTTTGGCTGATTCCATGTCTTCACTGTCGTGAATAATGCTGCAATGAACATAGGACTGCAGACATCTCTTCAACGTATGCATTTCATTTCCTCTGAATATACACCCAGAAGTGGGATTGCTGTATCATATGGTTGTTAGTGATACGTTTAACTTTTTGAGACATCTCCATACTATTTTCCATACTGGCTGCCTCAATTTGCATTCTTACCAAAAATGCACAAGGATTCCCTGTTATCTACATCCTCACCAACACTTGTTAACTTTTGTCTTGATAATAGAGAATGGATGTGGTTATAAATGCCTGAGTCATTCACTTACCTGCCTCACAGCCTTGAGTGTTACTTACGTCTGTGAACATCAGTTTTCTCATCTCTAAATAGGAAAGATATAATACCTACCTTAAAAAGTTATGATTAAGTTAGCTTATAAAGCACCTAGTGCATAGTATATGCTCAACAGCTGTTGATTTCTTGGTCCCCTCCTGCTCTGTTCTTTTTGATGTCATTATAATTAACCCACGTTGAGTCCTATCTAAACACAAGTTATCACCCAAACCCCTGTTGCATATTCCTGGCTCCTCATCTTGTATCCCTCCTTGTTCCATTGCACCTCACTGCTTAGAATTTCCATCCTCTGGTCCTGTCCGAATTACACTCCTTATATGAGATCCTGTCCAAATTCTGCCCTACCCGTAAAGCCTTCTGTTACCACTTTAGCTTGCTGTGTTCTCTCCACCTCTGAAATTTTATGGCATGTATTGCCTCTTCCACTTAGCACTGATTCCTTCCCATCCTTGTTATAATTTAGTGTATCTCTGAATTATTCTCTAACAAAATTCTACTACTTGATGGAAGGCATTGTGCCTCATATTCACTGGTGACCCTCAGAGTGGCCAGCATGGCACTTTCAGCTTTGTTTGCTAGTTTCAGTTGGAGAGTCCATTCTCCTTTTTGGGAGAAAATTGAATGAGTGTGAGACAAATGCTACCAATAACATATTCCCAGGCTCCAATCATGAATCAAGCCAAACTGCTTAACAATAGAAATGTGTCTGTTTTTCCTGGTTTGGTTTAATGATTTTCCTGTAGATCCACATCTCTTTCTATCACAAAGAAATCACTTTATCCTGCTGGGTAATTAATACGAATGTACAGTATAGCAAACATATTCCTGTAGCCTGCTTATTTTGCTGGTAAATTACAGGAAATCCTATACAGTACACCTGGGATACCCTGCAGTTTAAAATTAGAATGTAAAGTGTCTCCCAGTTCCTCCTGCTTGGCCAGGATACTGGTCTGATTGTGACAATCTTTCTAGTTAGACATGTAATAAACTGGGATGATAGCAAATTCATTTATTTCCCTTTAGCTTAAAATTAATAAAGATTTTAATTCTGAGCTTAAAAAAATCCACCCTGTTTACAGCCTTCTGAGTTACTAGAAGGGCATGTGATATGATATTGGTTCCCAGTTGTGGATTCATTCAAAAAACATACACCACATACAAATTTGTAACTAAATCCTTAGAGTTTAAGGTATATTGCCAGTAAAACTCCTTGGCCAAGCTTCAGTTCTGCGTGATGTCACATCTATATGAGCCCTGCGATAGCAGTAAACTGGCCACAGCTGTTTCTGATTGAAGCGCTATAGACCTCTTAAAGGCAGAGCTCACCTCTTCCCCTCCCCTTCCCGCCTTCTTCCCGAGTGGCTTGCTTTAACAAAAGGGCTTCTTTATGAGCATGGTCATTGAGCTCTAGCTGGTTATTGTCACAGCAAGCTTTTCGTGATTTGGTTCAGCCTTGGAATGGCTGAACTCACGCACGCAAGTGAGTATGCACGGGCTAGCATACACATGCACACACACATGCCAACAAACATATGTACACACAGAGACAATCCAGAAAGGTTTTTCTTTTTGATAATTGATGTGTAAATCCTCCCTAGGTCTGTGTGCTGTGTGCTGAATTTCAAAGCAAATGCCTTGCCATCTTTGTTTCTGGAAATAATAATGTAGTCCAGTCCAGTCCAGTCCAAGTAGCCAGTGGGAAGTATCAGACCTCATCTCTCCTTGGAAGGGAGGAAGTAGTGAGAGGGTAAGTGGAGTAAACCTTGCTGAATGCAATTTCATTTTTTTTGTTACTTAGAAGGCTCTAGTTCAACAGAGGTTCACAAACTATTTCTTAAAGGGCCAGATAATGAATAGTTCAGGCTTATAGGCCAACTACTCAACTCTGCTGTGGTAGCATGGAAGCAGCCAAGGACAATTCATGTGTCCCCATCAAATTTTATTTACTAAAACAGGTGTCAGATGGGATTTTGCCTACTGCATAGTTTGCCAACTCCTGTTCTAGTACAGTGTTACTCAGTGCGCACTGGCCTGGTGCCAGTTTGAAACTACTTAGAGCTGTCCCAAGAAATGGTAAGTGTAGAAGTTAAAAGTAAATTGATAGAAACTTATAGCAATGACATTTCCACAACATTCAAGTGCATGAACCATGCCTTTCTCCCCATGAAGAAGGAATAGAGCAGTTCAGATGTCTATCTTGTGTAGGGTTCTTGCACATGGTAAAGCTGCACACAAGTCGTGCTCAGTAAGACACATAGTGATTCAAACACAAAAACAATGGATGGGTTGTTTACTACAGGCAGTTTGAGAGGCTGCTGTAGCAGGCCCATGAGTGAGAAAGATCTCAGCTTTCCAATCCCAACATCTAGGTGTGCTCCTCTCTCTTGTGAAGAAAGGTTTTGGATGGCGGTCTCTACTCTGCCTACTTGAAATCCTGAAACAAAGAATCTCCATTTGCCTGTTCATACTTTAGAAATAAAGGGGATTTAGCCCAGTAGCAGGAACTCCTGCTGTATCATAAAGAAAGTTGGAATTTTTTTCCTTTTTGGTCTTGTGATGAAAATTATTGGTCAGACCAGACCTGAAGGGAATGGGAAAGGAGGTGCAAATTGCAGAACCTGGCCAAAAAAGAAAAAAAAGAAATCATTACTGCTTGAACCCAGACTGTTTTGTCTCTTTTCTAACTCTCCGTCTAACCTCCCTCCAGTCAAAGCACCCTACCAGCCAGACCTCTTTTATAAGGTGCTATTCATAAGGTTGGCCTCACAGTTTGTAAACACATAGAAACTTATCTGGACGGAGGGTTGTAGCCTTCAAAACCCAAAGAAAACTTTGGAAACTTAAGGTTGTTAAATAAACTACCAAATGCCAAATTTTGATGGGTTAGGAACATTTTAAGATACTAGTGCCATTGGATTCCTATCTTTAAAAGCTATGATGTCACCATAGAGGAATATGATGTCAGGCTGTAAAAAGATCAGAAAGCTTTTGAAAATTCTTAGGCTGTGTTGGGAAGTTTATGTGCAATGCTGAACAGAAAATACAGTGTTCTTTTACCTCTTGCCTCCACCTCCTTCGTAAATACTCTGCCAAAACATGAAGGTGAGGCAAACGCCGCTGTTCCTTTTCTCTCCCTAGAACTGTAGCTGGCTTTTATTACCGGAACTTGTTCATTCTTTGACAGAGTTGCAGTAAAAGTTTTTAAGAAAAGTTTCTTGGCTTAACTACTACATGAAATATTCAATGGTTGTCCATCCTCTTTTAGAAATAGCACTTACTTTCCATGAAGTAGGGAAGATACTTTCCTCTGTGTTGGCTCAAAGCTCTTGGTAACAAGGAAATCTTTGTGCATTTTCGTTTAAGAAGGCTCTAGAATTCTTGCCCTAGCTCTCATTAGGAATGTATTGGGGCTCTCTCACTTCCTTTCTGTCTCCAAGGACTCAGTACTAATAATGATTTTTTAAAAAATAATTTATGTTGATAATACTTTCAAGACAACAATCTCACATTTTGATGGTAAACTATTGGGCAAATCATCTGTCAAGAATAATTAAGGAGCTGGAGAGACTGATTTATGAGGAAAGATTAAAATAACTAAGTGTGCAGAGCTTGGCGAAGCAGAGATTGGGGGCCATCTGATAGTCATCTACTAAAATCAGGAAGGGGTGGGAATGCAAGAGGGGGAGAGCATTATCTCACCTAGAAGCTGGCTCTAACGAAGAGTAATGTGAAGAAATCGGGAGCTGAGGATATAAGATGCATATCACACAAGTCATCCTGACATTGAGATCCATTAGAGGGTGGGCTCATCTCTCAGGAGAACTGGTATGAGAATGCACACTAGGGAGCAACCTGGACTGCCGGGAACAATCAGATCCCAGAGTATCTGTGGGATGGGAGGCTTTCTTTTGTTCAGTCCTTTATATTATTTTTGCAGGGTTGTTGTTCTGATGCCTCAAGTCATTGCAAAGCAATATATAGAAACAGTAACAAGCGTAAAAAGGAGAGTCTGAGAGGTGGATGGGCTTGGGACCTGTATCTAATGATTCCTTCAGGTCTTTCTTCTAAGAGATTGTTGCTTTTCCCAGCTTTAGTCTTGGTATCCCAAAATCTAGTAGGTGTACAATGTGTTCTTCAAGTTTAAAATAGAACAAAACAAAATAAAGGTAAAAGTGGAGGAAGAAAATACCCAACACTTTGGGAAGCCGAGGTGAGTGGATCACGAGGTCAGGAGATCGAGACCATCTTGGCTAACATGGTGAAACCCCGTCTCTCCTAAAAAATACAAAAAATTAGCCAGGCATGGTGGCACACGCCTGTAGTCCCAGCTACTCAGGAGGCTGAGGCAGGAGAATGGTGTGAACCCAGGAGGCGGAGCTTGCAGTGAGCCAAGACTCCGTCTCAAAAAAATAAATAAATAAATAAAACAAAATAAAGGTAAAAGTGGAGGAAGAAACTACCCACTTTGCATACTGTTTAAAAAGTGAGAAAATACTTCGAACGTTTTTGGAAAAAAGAAAAATCACCTGAAATTTCACAGACAAAGATAAATAATGTTATCAAGTCAGTGTGCAAGTCATTTATGGATTAAATAATTTTCCCTACTCATACTGTTTTAGATTCTTTCAAGTTTGGGCTACCTATGCTCTCCTGCCATGTTACATGTTTGACCACCACAAATATAAGCAGAGTGTAAAACTAGGGCCTATGTGATTGCTATCCACCACTAAAAAGAGCTCTTGGTAAGTGGTGGAATTTTAGCAGACTCATTAGGAAAATCCTGGCCAGATTCTGTTGAAATTATTTACATATTAGAGAGGTGAGACCACGAGGTTTTAGAGTAACATTTCTTTGAATATTTACTATTTGCCATTTGTTCTCTCCTCCCTGAGTGTTACTAGGGAATTATAAAGGGCAGATGAAGTTATGGAGACATGAGATTAAAAGAGCGAGAGAGTGAAGAATTAAAAAAAAGAAAATGAGGAGAAGGAGGAGCAGTGAGAGGAAATAAAACTGATTTCAAGAGATGTACAATCTGGTTAATATTATCAACCTCTCAAACCCCTAAGTTTCATATATATTTTTCCCAAGAAACATAGTATCAGCATAAGGCTAATATTAATTTGAATCTGTCTTAGCAGTAGACATAATATCCAAAAATTGTGATGCTACTTCAGCAAGGTCAAGAAAGAGAAGGGCACACACATATCGATGTGACAGGCCACATTGAAAAATATAAGATAACATAGAGAAAGGATAATATCTGCTTAGGAAAGAAGCTACATTTTCCAAAGTTTGGATTATTCTTCATGCAAATATTATTAAAAAGCCAAGAGAGTACAATATGAAGACACATATTCAGCAGATTTTGTGTGGTCTATATATAAAAATGACCACATACATTTTCTGATAAACTGATATTTTTAGTATTAATTTGAGCCTCTGCTATTACAAATGAAACAATCAGTTGTTTTCCTGAAAAATCATTATATGGATTTTAATTACCCAAATACTTAAATTTTTGTTGAAGTTTTAAGCTCTCAGCAAAATTCTTGCTATAATGAAGACATAACCTGTATGCCCTTTGTAAGACTTTTCCATAAAATTGTGGAACTAATATCTAAATTGAAAATGTGTAATTCCTTTACCAAATTTTTTTATGTAGGTGTAATATGTAATTAGTAAAGAGAAAATGACCAGCACACTTTGCCTTTGCATACTAATACTAATGGGAATAGAAAAATGAACTCTTTCCCCTCCCGACCCTCTCCAAGGCCAACTGACTTTTGCTCATTTCCCTTCCACATGCATACACCTATGATAAAAGGAAATGAAGAAGATAGATTTGAATCTTGCTTCTAATTTTTCTGGATTTTCAGTTTTGTTTTTCTGTGCTGTTTTTCACTTTTGTGGATGTTTTGTGTGGGTGAGAATGTGTGTGTGTGTGTGTGTGTGTGTACGTGGTTTAATTATATGAAAATTATACTGGGGGTTCAGTAACCAGTGGCTTGAAAATTAACTGAATTATGAAAGCTGAAATGTTGCTCATAGCATCAGTTAATGACAAGGTCGCCGCCACTGTCATATTCAAAAGAAATGTCACACTTGAATGGGGCTGAGATGGCTGTGTTGTCCCAGGGTCCCAGGTAGAGACAATGAAACAGGGCCTCCTTGGGTACTGTTTCATCCCATGTTTGAATCTAACGCATTCTTCTTTCAGCTCATTTTGGTTCTGCTGTGTTCCCATAACATATGGAGTCCCTGGGTATTCTGCTATAACATGGAAACTTTGGGGGCTGGGAATAACAGATCATGAATAGATTGGAAATTCTCTCTAAGTGCCCCCTTGGGTGGTCGATGTAAAGGCTCATTGTGTGTTGTTTCTGTCTTTTACAAAAATCAAATATGTCTAGAATTATTTGAGTCCAACAGGCTATATTAGGGACCTGAATTCCAGCATACCCCATACACTACCAGATAAATGATGACAGATGTATGCCCCTAGTATCTCCTCCTCCTATCACCCCAGCTCTGGGCAACTGTAGTTAATTGAAAAAGAGGAAGGAGGAAATTGAGTTTGGGATGGAATCAGTTGGAGATGAAGGAAAAATCTAAATAATAGACTTTGATGTTTAGCCTGTCCCAGAGCAGTTGATGGAGTTGGTGCAAGTACTGCATTGGGGCAGCTGGCAGGGCAATAAATTTGCAGAGCAGCAAGCCAGAGAAGGAGCCCGACTGATGATGACTTGGAACTCGAAAGGAGAAGAAGCCCCCAAAAAGATCAGAATGGGACTTCAGGAAAAGGGGAGGCAGCTGCCCTCCACCCCAAATATAACAACCTCCTCTTCACTGGGCGGGAATATATTGAATCTGATGTTGTGCATGCTTTGTTTATTTTCTCTCCCTTTTGTTCTCAAGATGAGGGTTTCTTAAGAAGTAAGACTGGAATACATAAACATGAATATAATTTCTTCTTTCAATTTTTTCCTTTCCCATTTGGAGCCCAAACTCAATGTGTCAGCTTAGCAGTCCTCACACAGGGGATATATGGCTAACGGCTACTGTTTCCTGTCACTGTATTAAGCCCTTTATTTATACTGCCTAATTTAAGGTTCACAGAAGCCCCATAAGGTTAATAATGTCATCCCCATTTTCGAGATGAGAAAACCAGAACTTGGAGAGGAAAAGGAGGCAAGTTGCCAAAGGCTGCCTGATGAGAAAGCAGCACAACCCGGACACAAACCCAAGTGTGTCCGAAGCCAAAGCCTGTGTACTGAACCCATTTGTGGTCAGCCTCTAAGCTCCTGTGGTGCATAGCTAGGGTAACCTTAATTCTTGTAAAGGACAGTCCTCCTTTACACTTTTGTCCCAGTTTCTTGCCTGCTTGACATTTGCCCCAGACAAACGTTTCCTGGCTTGGATGATGTGGATGCTCTGCATATAACCTAGCTCACTGTTATATTGATAGGGTCCACCCCACTGTGGTTCCAGCATCAGGAACAGAGCTGCAGCTCTGAACCCAGGTGCCCAGGGAAGTGACAGTGGCAGTGGGGAAGGTGGGCTAATTTCTCCTGGCTGAGCGCTGAGTGCCCACATGACAAAAAAATGATATGCAGAATGTATGGCACCTGCTCTCCTCTCCTTGGTGTCTATTAGCTCAACTTCTCCAGAAACTGGAGAAGGTAAGAGCAAGGAGAGGTGACATGAGCAGGGATGAGATCAGGGACTCTTGGTTGAGAATTAATCAGTAATTCTGTCTAATTAGATAACTAGGCAATATGTTGCAATTTTCTCTGATTAGTCATGCTGAAACAATAACATACAGGGGAAGGACATTCCTTAGTGTTTATAGTTTGTAGAGTGAGAGCAGTTGTGAGGAACATTTTTGCAACTCTTAACCTTGGCGGAGAAAATGTATAAACATCTGAAGAAGATCTGTCTTAAGGTTTCCACATCAAGGAGTGAAAGCATGCCACATACTTGGTATGTACATGTTCCTCGGGAAATTCACCTCTAGGACAGAAAGCAAAAAGGAAACACGGTCTAATCAGAAATTCCATTGGGCTGAG
Organism: Hylobates moloch; assembly: GCF_009828535.3. Classification (NCBI taxonomy): domain Eukaryota; kingdom Metazoa; phylum Chordata; class Mammalia; order Primates; family Hylobatidae; genus Hylobates; species Hylobates moloch. The sequence goes on along the minus strand of NW_026652290.1, from coordinate 65,789,912 downwards.
TCTGATGATTCAGATAAAGGTTATGGGTATCCTGCGGGGATAGAGGTGCCTTTGGAGTCCCCTCCACTTACCAGCGAAGAGAAAAGAACCTGTACCCGACTCCTAAGTCCCACCCTAATATCCATACTGGCTGCTCTGGATCAGTACATCAGCAAGATCATGTATCTGGGTTTAGTACAGTTTTTGTTTGTTTGTTTTCACAGAAATAGTGGATGATATTTCCTGAGTTGGGGGTGTTGGGGAGTGGCAGAGGTGGGAGCTATATTATATCTTTGAGCTGGATTCTATGATAGAGATAAGTCCGTCACTTTTTCATTGTTTGGAAGAGCTAAGATAGCTAACCTTGAACACTTGCAAGATCATGCTCTGTTACAGGGGTTTTACATGGGCTAATGGATTGAATGTCCTCACTCCACACTCAAAGAGGGTAGGAATCTTGTCCTCTCTTTAAAGTAGAGGAAACTTAAGATTCCAAATGGAACATCACCCCTAGAGTTACATCATTCTACATCTCACAGAGTTTTACCTCCCCTGTGGGATAGGTCTAAACAAGATGAGAAATAGTTTGAGTTTTCTTGGGCTCAGTTGGGTAATTATTCTTTTAAAAAATTTTTAATTATACTCAACATTTTGTTTCTAAATTTCCATCATGTCTGCATTTCTACGCATACATGTGTGAGAGGTGTTGTGTTGACACTACCTAAAAGTGGAAATAATAAACTGATTATGTACCAGGAATGTGGCAGAAACTGCTTGTTGCCTACCCAATACACATTCTATTTTCCTCCCTTAGATCACCCATTTGGTTACGGGTGACCATGTGCTCAGGTGAAATAAAATAACAAAAATACAAGTCTATATTTCTCAGATACCTTTGCAATTATATGTGACCACATGACCAAATTCTGACCAAGAGTTATAAATAGATAATTTTAGATGGGTTTTAAGGAAAAGGGAGGCAAGTGCTGCAGAGACATATTCATTATGCATGTCTTTCTTCTTCCTGGTGGCTGGAGTCATCCCAGCCAGGCATCTTACAACTGAATGTGAGGGAAAAAGTAATAGGACTGCAGAAACTTAAAGCTTTGGATCATTACCTCAAACTTGGATCTCTTCAACCTTCAGATCTCATTACAAAAGAGAGGATGTCCCTAGGGTTAAGTGAGTAAATATTTAGCTTAAGACAATACCTCACATAGTAAGGCTATAAATGCAGCTATTATTTGTTTTATGAAAGGCACTGTTATATAGGTTTCTTATTATGTATAGCTGATATGGTTTGGCTGTGTCCTCACCCAAATCTCATCTTGAATTGTAGTTCCTGTAATCCCCACATGTCATGGGAGGGACTCAGTGGGAGGTAATGAAAACATGGGGACAGTTACCTCCATGCTGTTCTCATGATAGTGAGTGAGTTCTCACGAGATCTGATGGTTTTATAAGGGGCTTCCCCAACTTTGCTCTGCACTTCTCCTTGCTGCTGCCATGTGAAGAAGGATGTGCTTGCATTCCCCCTCTGCCATGATTGTAAGTTTCCTAAGGCCTCCCCAGCCATGCCGACGTGTGAGTCAATTAAATCTCTTTCCTTTATAAATTACCCAGTCTCAAGCAGTTCTTTATTAGCAGTGTGAGAACAGGCTAATACAGTAAATTGATACAGAAAGTGGGGTGCTGCTATAAAGATACCCAAAAATGTGGAAGTGACTTTGGAACTTGGTAACAGGCAGAGGAACAGTTTGGAGGGCTCAGAAGAAGACAGAAAAATGTGGAAAAGTTTGTAACTTCCTAGAGATTTGTTGAATGGCTTTGACCAAAATGTTGATAGTGATATGGACAATGAGTCCAGGATAAGTTGGTCTCAGATGGAGATGAGGAATTTGTTGAGAAGTAGAGTAAAGGTGATTCTTGTTATGCTTTAGCAAAGAGACTAGCATCATTTTGCCCCTGCCCTCGAGATATGTGGAACTTTGAACTTCAGATGATTCAGAGTATCTGGCAGAAGAAATTTCTAAGTGTCAAAGCATTCAGGAGGAAACAAAGCATAAAAGTTAGGAAAATTTTGCAGCCTGACGATGAAGTAGAAAAGAAAAACCCATTTTGGGAGAAGAAATTCAAGCCAGCTGCAGAAATTTGCATAAGTAATAAGGAGCAAATGTTAATCACCAAGACATTGGGGAAAATGTCTTCAGGGTATGTCAGAGACTTTCATAGCAGCCCCTCCCATCACAGGCCAAGAGGGAAAAATGGTTTCCTGGGCCAGGTCCAGGGCCCCCTGTTGTGTGCAGCCTTGAGGCTGTATTCCAGCTGCTCTCGCCATGGCTAAAAAGGGCCAAGGTACAGCTCAGGTCATTGTTTCCAAGGGTGAAAGCCCCAAGCCTTGGCAGCTTCCATGTGGTGTTGGTCCTGCAGGTGGCACAGAAAACAGGAATTGAGGCTGGAGAATTTCTGCCTAGATTTCGGAGGATGTATGAAAATGCCTGGGTGTCCAGGCAGAAGTTTGCTGCAGGGATAGAGCCCTCATTGAGAATCTCTGTTAGGGCAATGCGGAAGGGAAATATGGGGTTGGAGCTCCCATACTGAGTCTCCACTGGGGCACTGCCTAGTGGATCTGTGAGAATAGGGCCATTGTCCTCCAGACTCCAGAATGGTAGATCCATGGAGAGCTTGCACCATGTGTCTGGAAAAGGTGCCTTTTCAATATCCACCTGTGAATGCAGCCTGGAGGGGGGCTATACCCTTCAAAGCCTTAGGGGTGGAGCTGCTCAAGGCCTTGGGAGCCCACCTCTTGCATCATTCTGCCCTGGATGTGAGACATGGAGTCAAAGGAAACCATTTTGGAACTTTAAAGTTTAATGACAGCCCTATTGGATTTTGAACTTGAATGGGGCCTGTGGCCCCTTTGTTTTGGCCAATTTCTCCCATTTGCAGCAGGTTTATTTACCCAGTACTTGTACCTCCAGTGTATCTAGGAAGTAACTAACTTGCTTTTGATTTTACAGGCAGAAGTAATTAACTTGCTTTTGATTTTAGGCAGAAGAGACTTGCCTTGTCTCAGATGAGACTTTGGACTTGGACTTTTGAATTAATGCTGGAATGAGTTTACGACTTTGGGAGACTGTTGGGAAGGCATGATTGTGTTTTGAAATGTGAGGACATGAGATTTGGGATGGGACAGGGGCAGAAGGATATGATTAGGCTCTGTATCCCCACCCAAATCTCATCTTGAAATGTAGCTCCCATAATCCCCACATGCCATGGGAGGGGCCAGTATAAGGTAATTGAATCATGGGGGTGGTTACCTCCGTGTTGTTTTCGTGATAGTGAGTGAGTTTCATGAGATCTGATGGTTTTATAAGACAATTTACCCATATCCACCTTCTCTCTGCACTCCTCCTTGCTGCCACAATATGAAGAAGGATGTGTTTGCTTCCCTTTCTGCCATGATTGTAAGTTTCCTGAGGCCTCCCCAGCCATGCTGAACTGTGAGTCAATTAAACCTCTTTCCTTAATAAGCTGCCCAGTCTTGGGTATTTCTTTATTAGCAGTGTGAGAATGGACTAATATCATAGCTGAAACTATTAAATGCATAATTTAATATTCGTGCTAAGTGTAACTAAACAATTTGCTAACAATCTAATAAGTGCTCCGAGGGCAATAACAATGTGTTCTGTAAAAAGATAATTGGTGTTACATGGAAAAAGCATTCTTTGGTCAAATAAATTTAAAAAGCCCTGGAATACACAAAAAACTATTAGATTTCTCTGTTGCAGTACTTCTCAGAGCTTTTAGTAATTTAATGTGCATTGAGAACATCCAAGTAAGAGATTAAGTAAGCAGCATTTTCTGAATTTCTTAAGGCAAAGAACACTCTTTCTGCACTTTACATGACTCACGTTCTATACAACAACCTTTTTGGAATACTAACTTGGATGTTTTAAAAGGTGATTTCCAATTCTAATATATGTTATGTTTTTTTCCTAAGAATTCCCCTACTTACAGAATTCCTGAATGCACTTATTTCATTCCACCATTTTGTTCAAACTGCTCCCTTGGCTTGAGATTCAGATTTAAAAAATTAAAACATTAATTGAGTGCTAGCATTAAATGTGTCCAGCATTATAAGAATACATTTGTAAATTGTTCCTGTTAACTAATGAATAGGATATGCTAGGTCATGATGTGGTAAAAACAACAGACAATGACCCCCAAATCAATGATATAATGCAATAGATATTTACTTGCTTATCATACACAGATAGATCTGGGTGACTATCCAAGACATCTGTGTGACGACTCAGAGACACAGGTGGCTTTGAACTCGTGGCTCTCTCAGCAGGAGGCTCCCTCCAAGTTTGCCATGTCAGGGAAAGAGACTTGCCTCAACATGGAAGTGAAATATGTCACTTCTTCTCACAGTTCATTGACCAGAACCAGTCATAGGACCTTGTCTGACAGTAAGAGAGCTGAGCAGTTCAGAGACCCTTATGCTGGGACATTGGTGAGCCCACAAAAGATCTATTACAAATTCTATAGTTTAGCTGGCATTATTTATATCATTTATTTTATTGTAAATGAGAAAACTGAGGCTTTAAAAAAGCAAGGTAACTTTCCCAAAACTACACATCATAGCTCAGATTTTAATCTAGACCATCTGCCTCTTGGTATCACCTGACCTCATATTTACCAAGGCTGAATTCCTGTAAAAGGCTCCTCTCTACCCATCTCCGACTTCTGTGAAGGGACAGTTCAGAAAAGAGTCAAAATATCTAAAAGGAGCAAAAGTGTCTGCAATCTTCTCCCACCCCCACTTCTGTATGATGCCCCTTTACTTTTCACCAACACTTAATGCACATCAACCTTAAAAAAGAGAAGAAAAAACTGCCCTCAACCCCCACACCTGCCATGCAGAGACAAGTGACATTCTTCTGCTGCTTTACAGAATAGAGAGAAAACAATGGGTCCCTGTGTAGAGAGTTCTAAGTCTTTTATCTTTCTACAGATTCAACCACAGTATTGATTCTTTATTGACCTAAACTGTCCTAAGCACAGCTGTGGTTTTTTCTCATATAGTGTATGGGAGAGTTAAGGCAGATACTACTTTAATATTGATTTTTGTGAAAAAGATGCAGGAAAGAGGGCAATTTGTGTCTGCAGTTGCTCTTCACTGTAAAAGATACCATTGTTAGGAGCTTATAGCATTATATCAAGGGTCTTAATCTGTAGCAATCTTTTCTTACAACTTAGCAATAGGCTTGAGAAAATGTGTTATTGGTGTTAATGATATTTTGAAGTGAAGCAAATTTGTCAGCCTTTCTAAGTAAACTGTTCGACTTAACTATTTGAGGACTTGCCAGGTTGACTATGAGTGTGCAGAAATCTTACAACTTATTTATTTATTTGAAAGTTCATGAAAGAATGTTTTGTTGTATAAATAGTGACAACAATGTTTGCTCAATGAATCTTTGAGGAATGAGAATGATTATATAGGGCTGAAAGAAGCCATGCTTCTTTCCCTAGGAGAATATTTCTTCTTATCATAAGAATCAAATGATTCTCATTTTTGGAATATCATTCTGTAATTCAGGAGAGAGAAAGAAAAAAATATCACTCAAGAACCGGGAATTTTATTGGTCAGAATAAAATGGCAGTTAAACTCGTGGATGGGTTTTCATGTTCTTGAATGAATATCTGTTTTTGGAAACAGGTTCTATTTGTGTAACAGAAAAGCTTCTGAAAAGGTTTCAATAAAGCCATAAGAAATGGCAGGTTTTCTGAATCTGACCAGCTTGTCTTATTTTTAGCAAGTGCACTCAAAATGGGCATTTATCACTCTAAGTTCAGAGAGTTTTTCAGCTATAATTGTGTGGTTTTATTGGAACTATTTGCTTCTCTTCAGGTGGGAATGGCCAGTAAGTCAGTGAGAAGTATGAATTATGTATCTACTGCACACAAAGCATTCTCCAAGGTGTTGGAAATAGAGGAATAGAAGACAATGACGATTTAGAGTCATGGTCCCAGAAAATGATGACCAGGGACTGGTATGGGATGCCAGGGCACTGAACTCTTTGGGAATACTCCTCTTATCTATAAAAGCTCAAAGGGCCAGGTTCTCCGTTGTCACTAGGTAAATGTCACATGACAGTCCTTAAAGTTGAAAAGATCTAGTGCTTCTCAAGATGCAGAGAATGATTTATCCTGAGAGAAAATTCTATTCACCATCTGACAATATTAAAATGATGACTTCCACAAGTGAACGTTGTATTACCTAGTTTTAGCACTCTCTTCGGGCCTGATTCTTGCAGTCACATGCCAAGATATATCAAATATTCAAATTATCACTTTCTTGTAACACCTGGTTTCTGCTTAAAACTTTAAGAAATTCCAAAATAACACCTTCTCTTCAGATTATTAGTTGGCATTTTAAACATTTGCTTTTTATCTAGTGCTATTGTTTTGAAATATATAGTGCTGGCTGGGTGTGGTGGCTCATGCCTGTAATCCTAGCACTTTGGGAGTCCAAGGCAGGCGGATCATGAGGTCGGGAGATGGAGACCATCCTGGCTAACACGGTAAAACCCCATCTTCACTAAAAATACAAAAAATTAGCCAGGCATGGTGGCGGGCGCCTGTAGTCCCAGCTACTCGGGAGGCTGAGGCAGGAGAAATGGCATGAACCCAGGAGGTGGAGCTTGCAGTGAGGTGAGATCGCCCCACTGCACTCCAGCCTGGGCGAAGAGTGAGACTCCGTCTCAAAAAAAAAAAAAAAAGAAATATATAGTGCTGGGCCCCAGTGAGCTGCCTTGTATATACTATATCAAAATATCATAGTACCTGGTGCAGGTTATATAAGAAGGCTAGAAAATTGATTATTTCAGAAGGAATAGAGGGCCTGGTGATTTAAAGATACCCTTAATCATCTTTCTTCTCTTTTAAATTTCCATATTATGAGATAAAATTTGCAAAGGTATGAAAATATACCCCATATTGATTAACCCTTTGACATAAGTAAATTATTCTTTAAGCATATAAATATATGGCATAGCAAACATGTACACAGAGATGCACACATGTAGACATGGTCACCTGTTCCCACACATTATGTCATGAAAGCTGGGACACCATGAAAATAAATATAAGCCCATATGCCAGGTCCCCAAAGAAACAAGCAAATACAGTAAAATAAACATTTTTTATCCTTTTCTACCACCCACAATTCCCTTTTTGAACTTTTTGAATTGACGTTCATATTTGTAGGAGAACTTGGACTGTTACCAGGAGGAAACTGGAGACCAAAGCTTATGGCCGAAGTGGTGAGTAAGCTGGAAGCTTGAAGTGGCCAGGTGGGGCAATCTCCTATGTGGCTTGAAGTGGCCTTGGAGGCTAGGTGAAGCCTAGTGGAGGAAATAGGAGTTTTTCATCTGCCTTATTCAAATGAAGCCTATGTGTGATCTTGGGAACAAACTGCATGCTTTTTCTCTAAGAAATTTAGACAGCAGTGGAAATAACTGGAGGTTGAAATTGGTGGAGGGAAGTTGTCCTCAATAATAACAAAAATCATAAAATTTCAGCTCAGGGATATGCAGACAAGTAATGCTCCTTTCAGCATCCACATTCCCCTACTACGTAGACTCTTTAACAGTACCCACTGTGGGTGCAGGGTAAGGGATAAATGGTGGTACTGCCTTTTGGACACATCATGAAAATCTTTGGAAGTATTATTTGTTGTCACAGTGATAGTGACCAAGTATTCTAGATAATTTTGCACAACTAGGAAGTTTCACAGTTGGAATTTTCTGAAACAACTGCATGTAAATAAAGCTCATTTATAATTAACCCAGTCTAGAACAGAACTCCACTTAATATTTATATATGTAGCATGATTTTAACATGCACTGACTTTTTCCAGAATGTTACCATTATGTAGGTTGAAGGAAAAGCATACTTGTTTTCTTTTTTGTTTGTTTGTTTGTTTGTTTTTTTGGAAGTGATGCCAGGACATTGTTCACCATTTTAGAAAGTCACATCCCTGATTGTAGTATTATATCTACCAATTAGCCCACTTGTATCACTGAGTCTGTATTTATAGCTGTTGAACATGCACAGTGATTCTACGTAAGGTCAAACAACTGATTAATTATTTTATTACAACATATAACAAAATATGTGTTATAGAAAAACAGGCATCAGGTCTGATTTGGTTGACAAATACTGATTGCAAAAATAATAATAATAATAATCTGGTTTATCCCTCCCATGTACTATCTTAGTTTTAAATAGTCATCTTCAGACATTTCCTCACTCTCCAGTTTCTGGCTTGACCCTTTAAAAAAAAATTATTCGGACAAGGCACTCAGGGTTGGAAACCAGGATTGTGGAACCCTGTTCCTAGCCACAACCCTGGTTTTCAACAATTTTTGCTGTATTCTATTCCATTGTAGCCACAGTGCTCCAGTCTACTGTGGATAAATTCCTCTCCCAGGTAAACTCAACTGTGGTACCAACCTCAGTTTGCCTCAGCCCTAGAACTGGAGGAAACTCTGTGGTCACACAATCCATTTGAAGATGGAAAAAGTGATTCCCAGAGAAGTTTAATGAACGTGTCTAAGTTTATATTGTTATCATAGAGAACTTGAGGCTTTCTCCAGAGATGAGGAAAATAAGATTGTGCCCTGAACATCGATTCTTCTCATTCTATACATAATTATCAGAGCTGTGTTAGGCAAAGTTACCTTAAAGAGACCTAATGGCTGTCAGCTTATATTATCAGACTGGACTGTGATATGATTGATATCTTCTTTGAAAATGCTAATACGCTCAATGGGATGCCTCACATTGGGAATTTTGACAGTAGACTTCCAAGCTCTATCTAGTGATGAGGAAATGTAAGCCATTAGACTTTCAATGTTCAATTCTATAAACACGACTATCTCTATTATGAAACAGATGCACACAAGTCTAGCTAAGCCTGATCACATTAATTGCCAATTCACCTAACTAGCTTCCTTTGTTATGAGTCCATGTCCATCATGGTTACATTTCGTTCTCTAAGGAGGAAAAGAGCTGGTTATGTGGAAGAAATCTAAGTTGTGGCATCATTTTTATAGTCAATAAATGTGTTGGCAATCTTTAATTTAAAACAATTAAATACATTTCTGATTATGGCTTGGCCTTTTCAATTAGCTTGATGTACAGATCACAGAGTGGAAATGAGTTGATCATGCAGGCACGATTACTTTTCTTCCAAGCAACAAACATTTCCCTTTGCAAATTGACTAATCAACATTCTGATTAATTTATATACAATTCTAAGAGATAAGCCCTCCATTAGTGCTCACCAGTTTCTGATTCTGCAAGTCTGAGGTGTGTGGTATGAACAGAAATTTCCCACAAGACTATAAACTCCACATAGGCAAGTATACTTTACCCATGGCTTTATTCCCAATGCCTGAGAGTGCATGGCATGTTTTTTGAATGAATGCACATTTCTCTGGAGGAGACAAACTTCTAGATACTCTTCAGGGCTGTTCTCCATCTCCACCGCCATCATCACCACTGGTTTCAGTCACATCTGTTTTTCTGCTGTTGTTAGCACACCTGGGACTAGGTGTACTGACTTTGTTTTTCTGTCCTTTCATCAGACCATAGCATCAGCAGGAAAGAGAGTGAATGTACCCTGTAGGCTTGTTCAGACTTGGAAAGGACAAAGAAGAATGGGGAAATGAGAAGTTACTGAGTGATTTGGCCTATGGCAGAACTGAAAAGTGGGAGGAATGGAAAATATAGCTACAGGAAAACAAAAACGTTAAAGAGAGTTTTCTCTTTTATTTATACTTCTTTTATTACTTTCCACGTGGCATTTGGCAAATAGAGATATAGATCATTTAGGCTGAATCTTATGAAATTAAAATTCAGGAAGGAAGATAAGTATATTAAAAACGAAAAGATATCAATTTGATTTGGTCATACAGTACCTTCAGCCAAATGCTGAGGACCTTAAATAATGACGGTGGTTTGAAGAGAGAACAAGAGGTGAGAGCATACAAACATTTTTGCTAGATGTGTGAATCTGAAGAAAATGAGAGAAGGTTGCCCAGGCACAGCAGCTTATGCCTATATTCCCAGCATTTTGGGAGGCTGAGGTGGGAGGATTATTTGAGGCCAGGAATTCAAGACCAGCCTGGGCAACATAGCAAGGCCCTGTCTCCACAAAAAGATTTAAAAAAAAAATAGCCTAGCATGGTGGCACATACTTGTAGTCCTAGCTACTCAGGAGGCTGAGGTGGGAGGATGGCTTGAGCCCAGGAGTTCAAGGATGCAGTGAGCTATGATCACACCACTCACCACTGCACTCCAGTCTGGGCAACGGAGCAAGACCAAGACTGAAAGAAAACAAAAAAGGGAAAAAGAAAAAGCTCAAAGTCAAACAGGTTTTTGTTTATTTGTTTTTAAGGTAGGAGATACTTGAGCATGCTTTAGCCTTGAGTCTAGATGAATAGCCATAAAGAGTTTCAAATGGAAGATTTATTAATAGCAGAGAAGGAAGAATCCATGTATCATTATTCTAAATTAAATGATAGAGAAGAGCATCTAAAATATAGATTCTTCCCAAGGCGATTAAGAGATGATTCTCTTAAGATAATTTCAACTTGTTATATACTGGAAATCTCACAAAAATTCTCTTCAAAGGGACGTCATAGCATAAAACAATCTTGCAAAGGAGTTCATATGTAGTGCTGAGACAGAGAGATGGAGAGAGTTCAATCTAAACTTATTTGTGTGGCATAACTTCTCTCAAATATACAGCATACTTCATATTTGACCTAGTTCACAATATGTAGAGAAACAATGGAGCAAAATGATCATTACTATTGTTACTTCTTGAGAACAACCTTATTTGTAGAATTGTTTCATACCAATGTTATTCTCGTAACAGTCAATGTTATTCACCTAACATTACACTGCGGTGTTTCTGTTTGCTGAAGCTGCAGTATGGTGAAAAGAAAATTCTTAGACTTGGTTGAAAACAAAAAAAGGAAGAGTACCACCATGGTTGAAACCTTACATGTAGAATGATCAGAGATCCCAAATACAACTCAAAGAAAACAGAAACCACACCCAGGTGAAACTCTGGCAAACCCTAACAATATGACTACATAATTGCTTAAATTCTTTTTTCTTTGAAAAAGTGACAGATTCTCAATAATTATGTGTCAATGAAAGAAGGAAGACTTCAAACACATCCACTTAGTGTACATCTGCAATCTAAATATAAATATAAAAAGAAAGGGATACAGATGTCAATCGTCATGTAGAAAGTCTCATATATTCACTCCCAACAGCTATTCTGTAAACAAGTTCTCGAACACAGGATCAAAAGACATTGGCAGGCCATTAGTTTGTGAAGATAGTCATGGAAATAGTCTTTATTCTTAGCATATGTGCCTTTCAATTAATAGAAATTTGTAGAAAAATTCCTTTGGGAAATTGCATGTCTCAATTCTGTAATGATATAATTACTAGCATAAATACACGAACGCTTCTGCTTACAAATATTTCATCCATCTAAAGAGATAAGTTTTGAAAGATTTGAATAAAAATAACTTACTAAAATTAGTGATTCTGTTTATCTTTCCTTGTTTGTTTTTTATTACAAGTGTGTGTTTACATATAGATTAATGAAAGCAGAGTAAATCTAGGGAAATAAAAATCATTCATAATCCTAACATCCGGAGATACTATGTTACACAGCAATTTGTATCCTGACTTATTCACGTCATATAACACCATTCCCCTTATTTCAATTTTTTCAGAAACATATTTAACAAATACAAAATAAACTATTGTATATATTGGATTGAATCATATCACTTTGCTATGAGATTTCTAGCAGCGACATAATTGAGCTGATGATAAACAGCTTTATGTTACTTTAACTTATATTAGAAAATTCTTCAAAATACTGAGGAAAATTTACTCTGGTCAACAACATATGAAAAAGCTGGCTTAACCACATGCTTATCAACATTATTTTTTTCTTTTCTCATTTTTTTTGTAAATTTAATAGAAATGCAAACAAAAAAACCCAAAACAGAACAAAAACAAAATGAAAGTCTACCAACTTGTTTAAATTTACCTTTCTTCTTTAACAGTCAGATAAAAATTTTTCCATGTTTATCGGCCATTTGAATTTCCTCTTTGGAAACTGCCATCCCCTAAATGTTGTATTTGTTTTGATGACTCAGTTTTCTTTCTAGTTTGAGTTGTCATATTTGTGGGCTTTCCTCTCTTGTTTGTTGCCTGCCTTTGACTTTGTTTATTTGACGTGTAAAAGTTTTATATCTTTTGGTTTGCATAAACATTTATTTTAAGTTTTTAGAAGTCATGTCTGCATAGTTCTGAGTCCCTTGAAAAGTAAAGAAAAAAAGTATTTATAGCCAAATATTTGGATGCAATAATAATGCTATGTCATAGAGCACAGTAGTAAATATCATGGGATTTGGATTAAAAACTAAGAAATCTAGTTTAGTCTTTTATTAGTTTTTTGATATTGGCCAATAACATAATATATAATTTAAAAGATTGTTTTGAGGATTAGGGTGCTACATGCAGATCATTTAGCACAATGTGTAGCTAGTCTATAGTAAGCATTCACTGATCAACCTAAATTAAGATTATTTTTTAATATTTAATGAGCTTTTTCTTCTCATGTGACTAAACTATGACCTTAGAAATGATGTCTCTCTACACAGTGATAAAACCAATTCAGGACTTTCTAAACAAATCTTTAATTGAATAGAAGATCATTATTTCAGATGGAGCAGGCAAATAAGCAAGACCAATATTCCTCAGTATCATACCACTATCTTCTTGTGAAGATAAATAATGCACTTGGTGAAAAATAGAAAAAGTAAATCAGTTTATAATGGTATTTTATGTGTTATCTTCTTCTAGATATCATGCTTCCATATTTCTGCCTCAGTACAATCTAGTAGGGAATAGTAATGTAGTAGTAGTAGTAATAGTAGTAGTAGTAGTAATAATTCATTGATTTCTAAATAATGTATATGCCAGATGCTGTTTTAAATACTTTGCATGTATGATTTTCTTAAATCCTCAAACAACCCCATACGGTAGATAATTATGACCCTAGTATACAAAGGACAAAATGTAAATAGAAAGGTTCACACAGTTAGTAAAGTTCTTGTACTAGTTTGCTAGAACACCATAACAAAGTACCACATGCTAGGTGGCTTAAACAATAAAAATATATTTTTCTTACAGTTCTAGAGGCTAGAAGTTCAATATCAAGGTGTCAGCAGGATTGGTTTCTTCCAAGGCCTCTCTCCTTTGCTTGTAGGTGGCTGTCTTCTCCCTGTGTCTTTATATGGTCTTCCCTTTGCACCCATCTGTGTCCAAATCTCCTTTTTTAATTAAATTAATTAATTAATTTGTTTTTTGAGACAGAGTCTAGCTCTGTCACGTAGGCTGGAATGCAGTGGCACCATCTCAGCTTACTGCAACCTCTGCCTCCCGAGTTCAAGCGATTCTCCTGCCTCATCCTCCCCAGTAGCTGGGATTATGGGTGTGCACCGCCACGCCCAGCTGATTTTTGTATTTTTAGTAGAGATGGGGTATCCCTATATTGCCAGGTTGGTCTTGAACTCCTGACCTCAGGTGATCCACCCACCTCGGCCTCCCAAAGTGCTGGGATTACAGGTGTGAGCCACTGCACTCAGCCAAATTCCCTCTTTTTATAAGGACACTCATTATATTGAATTAAGGTACACACCAGTGACCTCATTTAAACTTAATTACACTTTAAAAAATTGTATCTCCCACTACAGTTCCATTCTGAGATCCTGGGGACTAGGGCTTCAATATGTAAATTCTTAGGGGACACAACTCAGCCCATAATCCTTCCAAGGTAGTCAACTTCATATTCACATGTCAAATATGGCCACTCTGGCTCTAGGGCCATATCTTTTTCTTTTTCTTTTAGTTTTGAAAAAAATTCAGACTTACTGAAAAAGTTACAAAAATTGTTCAAAGAATTCCCATATATTGTTCATAGAGATTCCCCAACATTATCATTCCATCATACTTGTTTTATCATTCTCTCTATATACATCACAGTACAGTTTATCAAAGTTAAGAAATTTTCATCAACACAATACTATTATCAAATTATCAGAATGTAACAACTGTATCAATTATCCCACTAGTGTCCTTTATAAAGAAAGAAAACCAAAATTTTCTAATGATCCAAGATGCCATATTTCTTAAATCTCTTTTGATTTTAAACATACCTTCAGTCTTTTATAATTTTTGTTTTTCATAACTCTGTTTTGAAGAGCACATTACTAATATTTTCTAAATTGTTCCTTGATTTGAATTTGCTGATATTTCTTCATAATTAGACTCTGGTCATGCATTTTTGGCAATAATTTTACAGATGAGATGCTATATCCTTCTCAGTGCATTGTGTCAGGAGGCACATGATATTAATTTAAACCCCATACTGGTGATACTAACTTGACTACTTGTTATGGTATTATCTGCCAGGTTTCTGTACTGTAAAATTACCATTTTCCATTTGCAATATTACTTGATAAGTGTCCTGTGAAAGATATAGACAATATATAATCCCTGTTTCTCATCATAATTTCACCTTCCAGTTTTGGCATTCATTGATATTTCCTGTCCAAAATAATTATTATGGTGAGTTTTAAAATTCTATCATTTCTTATCTATGGATTGGAACTCTGCTGTATGAAGGATATCCCCCCTACCATTTGTTTATATCAATGTATATACATGGATTATTATTTTAGTCTATGGGGAATAATCTGTTACTATCATTATTTTGTTGTTTAAATTGTCTTGAATTTGGCCAATAAAGGCCACTTCAAGTTTCTTCTATATAGTTTTACATGTCTCGTTATTCCTTGAGAACTTTCTTAATTTTTTGCACAAAAGCTGCCCCAGAATCATTTTGTACTCTCCAGGTCTCAGCCCTAGAATTTTATTTATCCATCCCTTCAAGGACTCATAGTTTCCTTTACTTATTTAAAGAAAGATCTTTAAATAAGATCTCGGCTGTAGGTGTGCTCACTGTTACTGAGGTGTAATTGATTCTAAGCCCTCTTATAAGAGAACTAAAAAATACGTCTGCATAAGCACATCTATACTGATTATTTCTATCTGTCTGTCTGTCTATCTATCTATCTATCTATCTATCTATCATTTATCTAAATTGATAAACATTTAAACATGTTAATACCTGCATTTTAAGTTGTGAAGATGGTCATCACTTTATAGTCCTGCTAAATCTATGCTTAAAATAATTTAATATCCTTTTGTTAAAATTGTTCAACTTTAATTTCCAAGGTTTTCAGTATGTTTTCCTGACTTTTAATCCTGGAGGTTAATACCAGATGGTGACATCACAAATCTAGGATTACGAGTACAGAAAAGCAACATTTCAAAGGGAGCACAGAGGAAATTATTGGAAAACCTATAGATGGAATCATGGTCTTCTCAATCCTTTTTGATTTGCAATTATGTAAGTACCTAGGGCATATATACTACTACCATAATCATATCAAATCTGATGTTTTAGAATTACTAATTCCTTGGAGGCATTATGTGAGTACCTAGGGCATATATACTACTACCATAATCATATCAAATCTGATGTTTTAGAATTACTAATTCCTTGGAGGCATAGATGGCTGAGGGTCAGGTTCTGTTACAGATCTGATCTCAATTCCATACTCAATAGAGTTCTATGCACTAGATCAGGGATTGGCAAATTGCAGCCACACACATTCATTAATGTATTGTCTATGTCTGCTTTTCTGCTACAATGGCAAAGTTGAGTCATTGCTACAGACTGTAGGACCTGCAAAGCCTGGAATATTTACTGCCTGGCCCTTTACGGAAAAAGTTTACTGACTCCTGTACTAGATATTTCTGAGCCCTAGCATTCATAAGGGTTTTTTTTGTCATAAATATATACGCAAACACACACATGCACACCACTGCAAGACAATGACATTAAGAGATACTTTATACATAGTGCTGGATGAGAAAAAAATACTGCCAATGACTGGCTCCATATAATATTAATGCAATTGAGTTGGCATGAAGGTCTCATCTTAGATTTCAAAGTATGCTATACCCAGACAGTTCATCAGATTAGTCTGCCTATTCATTCTGTGTGGCATGCAACCTCTTTGATAATTGGGCAAATAAATGTGAACATCCAAATATGGAAGCCTGTGTCAATTCAGTATGACTTATCAGTTTGACTTGTGGTGCTGTTAGAAGTTGAACTTTTGTATTTTTACAAATATGTCTGCATTTCTCATTAATTATTTTGAGACCTAAAGAGGAAGGGAGACATTCTTTGGAAAGACTATGAACACAATACTAAGTTAAAATCTATGTGGAATGGTGTGATGTCTGCTGGTAGTGCCAAATTACTGCATGGTTGATCCACTTGCCAAAGTCAATATGACTGCTGAAGCAACCCAATCTCCCTTTGTTCCACCCATAATCATACATAGAGAGCTATGAATACCAGCAATATAAATTTAATGCTGGTTTATTCTTATTTATATTGGTCATTCAGAAGAAATAATCTTGATGCTGACTTGATGTGTTTTTTTTGGTACACCTTTTACTTTATGGTGAATTAAAAATATTGAGGCTATGCCTCCAAGCTTCCATGACCCCAATCTTTGTCCCAGGTCTCTCTGAACATTCTATGGGTGCTATGAAATAGTCTTTCTGGAGTCAAAATATTCTGTGTCAAAAATCTTTGTTTTCTGATGACTCAGGTTGCTACTTACTTTGTGCACCTATTCAGATGTATTATATTTTTATGTCCATTTCTTTTACCTGCCATAAAGCACCATCACTGTGCTGCCGGCTAAGCTTTTTGTCTTAGGGATGGTGAGGAGGACACACACAAACACAGGCATCAAGGTTAACTCTTTGACTGCTTGAAAGCAACACTTTCTAGACCTGTCTGAGATTCACATTTAGAAAGTGATAATCTTAGTTTTACAAAACAAGACTTTTTAATCTGTCCTTGGGTCAGTTCCCAAGATCCATGAGCTCCTTAGGTGAAAACTTTGTTTTCTCCTATTATATATTATTAATCTTAAAGGACTTCAGCTTTTAAATAACTAGAAGCAAACATTGCAATACCGTAAGAAAGTAAGAATGTTACTTTTTTATATAATTGTAGTGGCAGTCTTCCAAATATATTTTAGCATGTGGATATCTATTATTAGCTCTCTTTTTAATATTAATGCTATTGCTATTTTCTGTTTTGTGCTTTGCCCACAAGTCTTAATACAAAATACACACTATCCAAATCATCTGAGTTTCTCTATCTGAAAGTTCACTAATACTGAGTGGCACTTATCATTCATGGTCTTTCCACTCCTACGTAATGAACCTCATACCCCTGAGAATGTTCAAAG
Source organism: Hylobates moloch (assembly GCF_009828535.3). Classification (NCBI taxonomy): domain Eukaryota; kingdom Metazoa; phylum Chordata; class Mammalia; order Primates; family Hylobatidae; genus Hylobates; species Hylobates moloch. The sequence goes on along the minus strand of NW_026652290.1, from coordinate 65,772,420 downwards.
ATGAAACCTTTTAAAAAATGTTATTTTATCCCAGAGGTTTTGCATCTTTGAACCACCAAATCTAATCTGAAACACTTGAGGCCAGATATTTTTCAGAATTAAGGATATTTTAGAGCTTGGAAAGATGCATACAGAATGTACTGTGTATATTAAATATTATAATAACCTTGGTAGGGTCTGGGACAACTCCCTGTAATCAAACAAACCAAAATTTCTGTAGTGAATCATATAAATATTTCCAGTGGGATAAATAGAAACTATAAATAACCTCATATCAATTCAGACAAGTTTATACCATTGATGCCAAAGGATTTCAGGTCAGTTCAGGTTTTGCTGCCAAATATATTTCAAAAAATTTTAGATTTGGGCATTGCAAATAAGAAATTGTTGATCCATACCAGGGGTCAGCAGATTTTTTTTATATAAAGGGCCAAAGAATAAATAATTTAGGCCTTGCAGGTTACACTGTCTCTGTCTTAACTGTCAAACTCTGCTCTTTGTCCCTTAGATAATATGTAAATGAGTGTGACTGTGTTCCAATAAAACTTTATTTACAAAAACAGACTGTGGGTTAGATTTTGCCTGTGGGCCAGATTTTGCCTGTAGGCCATAGTTTGCCAAGCTCTGATCTAGACTATCTTTATTGTTTTTAATTCTGTACCTTGTGTATTAAATACAGTGTCAAGTTTGTAATAATTTCTTTGAATTAACATTTTTGAGAATGGGAGGACTTCTTTGAAAAGGGGAAGAGATTTCTATGGCTTGTCATCTCTCTTTGTCTACCTCTTCTTAGTTTCACAATGCAAAAGTGAATAGAAAATAGTACGTAGCTCTGGAATAGTACCTAGATCTGAGTGTGATCTAGAATTTAATTTATCATTGACTTCATTGTTAATATTATGTGATGTTAACATTTAAAAACATGGAGTAGCTAGGATCTAGTGGCATCCGCGATTGTTGGGTTAGTGATCCTAAAGAAAAATGGAGGTTTTCAAGCTTGATTTTAACTTTTCTTGTTCTGTGGCTGAAAACACCAGATTGAGCATTTGTCCTCTTAGTATTCTGCTTGCTTTGTTATGTGTTTATTCAGTTACAAATGCCAAGAGAAAGTATATGGTTGAACTAAAACAGATGAACAAATTGTAAACTGTTCATAGGAGTTTGTGTTTTTGTCAACATAATATGGAGCAAGGCTTTGCTGGGTCAAATTTGAAGGGCTCCTTTGATTAGGTTTGTTCTCTTGGTGGGTACTATCTGGAACTTCTTATCAAAGTGAGATCGGAGAATAGAGCAGTATTTACTATAGATGGCCTCCCAGGGTGTATTAGCCTGTTCTCACACTGCTATAAAAAATTCTGGAGACTGGATAATTTATAAAGGAAAGAGGTTTAATTGACTCACAGTTCTGCATGGCTAGGGAGGCCTCAGGAAACTTACAATCATGGCAGAAGGGAAAGCAGGCACATCTTACATGGCGGCAGGCAGGAGAGAGGAGTGGAAACTGCCACTTATAAAACCATTAGATCTCATGAGAACTCACTCACGATCACAAGAACAGCATTGGGGAAACCGGCCCCATGATCCAATCACCTCCTACTAGGTTCCTCCCCTGACATGTGGGGATTACAATTTGAGATGAGATTTCGGTGGGGACACAGAGCCAAACCATATCACAGGGTGCTAAGAAATTATAGGCTCTCAATAGCTGATGGATTGATTATTGGAATGAGATTCACCTTAAGGGACACAATTATACATCTAAGAAGTGGGGAAAAAAAACTCTTAACAAACTCTCAGCCATGAAAAGCTGATTCTTTAGTCCAGATGTATGAAGCAAATAATTGAGACCACCTTAAAGACGCAATGATATTTTTGCCAGTTATCTGCTAAGCTCACTGAGCAATGACCCACACTAAGCATGGTGTATATTGAGGCATCTTTTCCTAACTGTTGCATATGCTTTCTTAAGATGACTTGCTGCCTGCATGTGCGGAGCTGCCTTCATGATTGGTCTTATGAGAATCTGGACCAGATTTTGTCATTTGAGGGACAATAATTTTTCCTAGTTGTAGTGATAACCTTTCAGAACTTGATAAAATTTAAACAATGCTTAAGGGTATTTTGTTTTTTAGGAGTGCCTTCTCCATCTTGAAGATATTTTTTTCATAGTGCTCCTCATATGGCTTCATACTTTGACTTTCATGCTAGAAAATTAGCTTTTTGAGAGCAGGAATAGGACTTTTTTATGTCTGTAATCTCAGCTTCTCTGCTGGTACCTGATATAAGATACACACTAGATTTAGAATAAACAAATATGTATTATTAACATCCAAACATATTGTAATGACAATTGAGAGATAACTTAGATTAAGGCAATGAGAAATAATATTGGCACTTGTAATTGGAATGGCAGTGGGGAAAAGGAGGACAGTTTGAAGGATACATTCATTTCTGTTGCTTTAAGCATATTTGACTTGGCCAACTGTAAAGGAAATTATACAAGAAAAAATGATTATGGTAGTAATTTGTGCTTAATTTATCCTAGATTTAACCTGGTTACTAACTGATTTGATCATATAAAGAGACAAGAAACTTACATCATCGATTTCTCTTTGAGGATTTTTCACTTAGCAACTGAAAAAAAGAAGAGTCACTTGAGCTTAGCAATCACCTGCTAAGATACAAAGAGAAGCTGGAGTTGGGAGGACCAAGCACAAATAAAGAAGACAATGGGACGTTTCTAAATAATGCAATTATTGGCTGAAACAATAGTCTATTAAGATTCCATAGGTATAGACTGTACTATATTCTGTTTCTTTTTCTAGTCTGAACAAGTCAGAGAGACAATCTCCTACCTCTCTTCCATCCCATCTGGAAACAAGGCCCATGTAGCAAGCAGACAATGACATCTACCCAGCTGCCAGGACTGTGCAATGAATGAAGCAGCCCCTCAAAAAACTCTGAATGGATTGCCAATTTTTATTATGTTTAAGGCAGGCAGTAATTTCAGTTTTCAATTCTACTAAGTAATAATAGTTATTAATTAGTAAATTAGGCCACTGGGTTCTAGAGGTGAGCTAACAGAATGATTAAAAAGGAGAGAGAAAATTCACAGATAATGCTCAGGTTTCATAGAAGCCTGCCACGATTGAGAGTTTATGTTTGTACATCTCTTCAGAATGGATTGCCGCACTTAAGAGCAACTTCTATTGCCTACAGTGCTGTCTGTTCAGTAATTGCAGCAAAGTGAGGTACTGCACCATACATTGTCATAAAGATGTCAAGAAATGAAGGGAGATGTTCGAGGGCTCAGCTTCTAATACTTACATTTTAAATCTGGGGGCATTAAATCCAGGGAGGAGAATTCCTCAGATTTCCCCCAATCCCACATCAAGAAAAGGCAACATTTCCTGAGTAAAGGGCTTGACATCAACCCCTGGACTCCAGGAAGGTTTAATTCATTTTGGAGGCTAATTTTTTGAGCTTTATGTCTCGAACACGATAGCCTTCATAGAGGTTTGTGGACTGTGATTAAAAGTACTTTTCATGGCTGTATCTGGATAATAACAACATCCCTGAAATATCATTTAAAACTTCTTAAAGACTTGAAATGCTAAAACTGAAGTTTATCTTGCAGGGCTCCAGATGGGCAAAAATGCAGGTAACATATCTTATGGCTGTTGGAGTGAATTTCTGATACTAAAAGAAGTAGTTGAAAAGTGTGAAAATCAGTCCAAATCATTCTGAAGATACAAAATAGCAGCAATTTGCTGGAGTTAAATGTGATTTATAAAAAACTGTATAGAGGCAAACCAGATCTATGTATGAATACAGACTATTCCTATAATGGCAAAGTGAATTAAATCATTAAGACTGATCCCGGGCTACTGTTTTTAAGAAAAATAGCATATTCTTATTCTTCTATTAAAATTAGCTGTCTGCATGAATTTTGTTAAAATAAAAAATTGATCTATTTTACTATGCTTTTATAGGAATCAGAAATAGGTATTTCTCAAGACTTTAAGACAAATTTCTCTATCCAATTGTTCTTACCTTCTGAACACCCTCTCTCTGTCTTATCATTTTTGTTCTCTCAATAGAGATTGGTGGTTGAGGGGTTTTTTTGTCACTCCACCCTGATTGTTTTCCTTTTCCTTCTGCTTTTCAAAAATCTTCTTTGAATACTTGCCTTTACAGTTAAAAAAATATACTAGAAATAGTGGTTTTTTTAGTCCAACAGAAACTAGATTAAACCTTTGGCTTCACTACTCACTAGCCATTTTCAACTTGGGAAAATTGATCAACCTCTAAGTTTTTCTTTCCCCATCTGTAATGGGGGGAAATGTAATACTTACCTCACACAGTGGTTTTGACTTTCTCTGATGCCCAGAAGACTTGTTCTTGGAGTAAAGAAAGGAAAAGAAATTGGAGGTGGTTAGTTGGCACATAGACAAAACCTTTTTTTTTCTTTTTATTATTATTATTATTATTATACTTTAAGTTTTAGGGTACATGTGCACAATGTGCAAGTTTGTTAAATATGTATCCATGTGCCATGTTGGTGTGCTGCACCCATTAACTCGTCATTTAGAATTAAGTATATCTCCTAATGCTGTCCCTCCCCCCTCCTCCCACCCCACAACAGTCCCTGGAGTGTGATGTTCCCCTTCCTGTGTCCATGTGTTCTCATTGTTCAATTCCCACCTGTGAGTGAGAACATGTGGTGTTTGGTTTTTTGTCCTTGCGATAGTTTACGGAGAATGATGGTTTCCAGTTTCATCCATGTCCCTACAAAGGACATGAACCATCATTTTTTATGGCTGCATAGTATTCCATGGTGTATATGTGCCACATTTTCTTAATCCAGTCTATCGTTGTTGGACATTTGGGTTGGTTCCAAGTCTTTGCTATTCTGAATAGTGCCCCAATAAACATACATGTGCATGTGTCTTTATAGCAGCATGATTTATAATCCTTTGGGTATATGCCCAGTAATGGGATGGCTGGGTCAAATGGTATTTCTAGTTCTAGATCCCTGAGGAATCACCACACTGACTTCCACAATGGTTGAACTAGTTTACAGTCCCACCAGCAGTGTAAAAGTGTTCCTATTTCTCTGCATCCTCTCCAGCACCTGTTGTTTCCTGACTTTTTAATGATCGCCATTCTAACTGGTGTGAGATGGTATCTCATTGTGGTTTTGATTTGCATTTCTCTGATGGCCAGTGATGATGAGCATTTTTTCGTGTGTCTTTTGGCTGCATAAATGTCTTCTTTTGAGAAGTGTCTGTTCATGTCCTTTGCCCACTTTTTGATGGGGTTGTTTGCTTTCTTCTTGTAAATTTGTTTGAGTTCATTGTAGATTCTGGATATTAGCCCTTTGTCAGATGAGTAGGTTGCGAAAATTTTCTCCCATTTTGTAGGTTGCCTGTTCACTCTGATGGTAGTTTCTTTTGCTGTGCAGAAGCTGTTTAGTTTAATTAGATCCCATTTGTCAATTTTGGCTTTTGTTGCCATTGCTTTTTGGTGTTTTAGACATGAAGTCCTTGCCCATGCCTATGTCCTGAATGGTATTGCCTAGGTTTTCTTCTAGGGTTTTTATGGTTTTAGGTCTAACATGTAAGTCTTTAATCCATCTTGAATTAAGTTTTGTATAAGGTGTAAGGAAGGGATCCAGTTTCAGCTTTCTACATATGGCTAGCCAGTTTTCCCAGCACCATTTATTAAATAGGGAATCCTTTTCCCATTGCTTGTTTTTGTCAGGTTTGTCAAAGATCAGATAGTTGTAGATATGCGGCATTAACCTTTTTACTGGTATTAGTATTAAACTGGATCAACTAAGATGTAATCTTTCTAGAGGTAGATAGATTTAGTAGCTATGAACATGGAGATTAAGTATTTAACTGTGACAGTTGGCGCTTTGTAGGTATTCGAAATATATTAATTTCTTTCCCAAATCCCTGACCCTATTCTCATCTCAGGCGTATATACACATACACACACAGACAGCCTTAAGTCTAATCTATGTCTGTAGGTGTGGGTGGCTTCAGGACCTCCTGTCTATGCTTACCTATCTCTAGTTTCTAGATAAGGTGTAAATTTCCATCTTATGCAATCTGGCCCCACTCTATTGTTTTCTTTTTTATGTGAATTCATTAGAAAATCTTATTTGCCACGAGAATGAATGTGAGGCTGTCCCTCTGGGTCTTGTTGTTTGGAGCCTTCATCTGTTTTTGAGTCTAATATGTAAAGAATATGAGAAACAAACTGTGAATTTCCATTGTTGGAAGACAAGATTAAACACCTACTTAGAGAGAATGTTTTAAGATATACTGGAAAGGGGCAGGGATTGGGAAAGGAAATAGGATTGACAATGTTAAATGGAAACAAGATTTTTAAATAAGATTTGAAATAAGTTCATCAATGGTCATCATAAAAAGTCAATCTAATTTTGTTTTTGAACAACCAACTAACCAACCAACCTAACAACAACAACAAAAAGCGACACCAAAATAATTTGTTAAGGAGATCGTGAAACAGGAGATCATGAATATTTGAACATCAATCCACTGCTCATCAATTGACAAGGAAAAACAAATGTCTCTGTTTTTATCTAAGAATGTGACATGTAAATTCCTAAGAATTCACACAAGGCTGGTCCGGGCACGGTGGCTCACACCTGTAATCCCAGGACTTTGGGAGGCCGAGGCCGGCAGATCATGAGGTCAGGAAATCAAGACCATCCCGGCTAACATGGTGAAACCCCGTCTCTACTAAAAATACAAAAAATTAGCCGGGCATGGTGGTGGGCGCCTGTAGTCCCAGCTATTCAGGAGGCTGAGGCAGGAGAACGGCGTGAACCCGGGAGGTGGAGCTTGCAGTGAGCCGAGATTGCACCACTGTACTCCAGCCTGGGCGACAGAGCGAGACTCTGTCTCAAAAAAAAAAAAGAAAAAAAAAAAACAATTCACACAAGGCTGTAAAGGAAAGTTTAGCAAAGAACATGACTAGATTGGAGAAGCATTTGAAGGTTAAGATACTCTGAGGGAGTTTCTTGTTCAGTCATCACTATCACTGAACTTTTCTGCCTTTAAGGGTTTGTAATATTTAAATTTAAATTATTCCATCTCTAAAGATACTCAGTGATATTTCTTTTTGACCACCAGCACAAGGCAGTTTTCTTTTTCCTTTCCCCTCCTATCATCACCTATAACACAGCAGTGTGCACAGAGCACAGCCTGGAGCTTTCATTCAAGGTCATCTCATGCCCACCATGGTGAGACATTTCGATAACTTGGAATTATTTTAACTAGGTATGTTTGTAGCTGTCAGACTCCAATCTACATGGTTCATGGAGGCTCAGTTTCTTTTCTCTATTAATAGCTCATTGAGCAAACATAGTACGCCAGACTACACACATATATATGTATTTTTCAATAAACTCTGTGATCCTGAATATCCAATAAAAAATGTTTCTATTATCTTTGCCTGTTTGCATTTCAAAAACTGTAAAAATGCATTGATTTTTGAGGCAATTATTGGGGCTTATAGAACTTATCCTCTTGCTTAGATATAACTTTTAGAATTAACAGGTTCATCATTTGTCCCAGGGGGAGTTTTCATGTTTCTGGACAGAAAAGGGATATTATGGGTTATGAAAATAACTCTGTCAAATTGCAATGCAAAATACGGGGTGAAAATCGACAATTGCAGCCAAATATCTGAAGGTGTGATCTACATGAAGTTATCTATAAAACATTCAAGAATCCTGATAAGCTGTCTTCTTAAGGTTTCTTTGTATCTCATGGCTTATATTTGGTACTTGATTATATTATCAATTAAGCTATCATACCAAGTAGAATATGTACTCAACCCCCTAACAGACACAGTGGGCAAAACAAAGACATTTTGAGGCATTTGCCATGTAACTGAGAAAATAAGCTTTACATAGATGAAACAATTAGAAAATTAGTGACTAATTGGTATTGGAAGGGATAAATCAAAGTGGGATGTTAATAACAGGTAATAACTTCATGAAGGAGAAAGGATTTAAAGTAAAGGGCTTGTATTTAAATAGAGATAAAAAGGGATTTGGCTACATTTCAATGTGGGCAAATAGCAAGAGAAGTATAGAAATAGAAATGGACAACGAAAGCCAGCTTAACTAAATGGGAAGTGAGAGTCGGCAAGAAGTAGGGATAATTTGGATAGTTAAGAAGAAACCAATTTCTGGAATATCTTGTAAGTCAGCTAATGAAATTTGAGACTCATACAATGGGTAATAGGAACTCTTTGCAAAACATTTCTTTCAGGAGTGATGTGGCATTATAGGAAAGTGCTATTTCTGTAGTGTTGCTCTGACCTCACATGCCGGCGTGTCAAGACTCTCATCTCTGGTCCTGGGCAAATTATATGGCAAGGTACAGAAAGAATGCAGAAAATGTTTATGGAACCTTCACCATTCTTTGGAAAACTTTGTGGAAAATGAGAATGGGAGTGGGAATCGTACAAGAAAATAGAAAATCAGAAAATGTTCTGGGAACCAAAAAATAGGAAATGGGAATTCTGGAAACTACATGTTGGTAATCTTCATATCAATTTCTTAGAAGTTTCAGAATTAATTTCTAAGTTTCCAAGTTGTGAACAAAAAGAAAAAAAATAATCTGAGTATTGACATTTACACAGGTTCTCTAAAAACAAGTGATGACAGATGAGACATTTTCATTTTTGATGGCATTTGTGTCACAGGGTGAACCCCAGAATTGGGTTTCAGCATTGGAAGCCATGTGGGTTCTTGGCTTTGTGTGGAAGGAATTCAAGGGCAAGTCTATAGAGTGAAGCGAAAGCAAGTTTATTAAGAAAGTAAAGGAATAAAAGAGTAACTACTCCACAGTCAAAGCAGCCCCAAGGGCTGCCGGTTGGCTATTTTTATGGTTATTTCTTGATCACTTGCTAAACAAGGGGTAGATTATTTATGAGTTTTCCTGGAAAGGGGCTGGTAATTTCCAGAACTGAAGTTTCCTCTACCTTTCAGACCACAGAGGTTAACTTCCAGATGTTTCCATGGCATTTGTAAACTGTCATGGCCATGGTGCTGTGGTAGTATCTTTTAGTGTGCTGATATTATACTTAGCACATAATAAGGAGTGAGGAAGACCAGAGATCACTTTCGTTGCCATCTTGATTTTGACGGGTTTTGACCAGCTTCTTTACCACATCATGTTTTATCAGCAGTCTTTTTGACCTGTATTTTGCAAAATCAATCCTGCCAAACTGCTATCTCATTACTATGCCACTAGGCCTTATATTTTTTGTTAATCTTGTGCTGTTGTAAAGGGTCTGATATGTGGTAGGTGCTTAGTAAGCAAATGTTGCATTGCTGCTTAAATATATAAGTCAAAGGAATAGATTGGTTTAAGTCTAGATTTGTCAAAATTTCTAGTAATATTCTGTGAGAGAAGACAAAGAAGTGTGTAGAAAATAATGCTATAGTTAGATCAACTCATTACTTGTTGATTAGCCATAATATTTTGGTTAATAAATTGATTTCAATTGAGAAGATCATCTTCAACATCTTCAATGCCAACGAACAAGCTGTGTTCTTGCTTCCACCTCCCAATATTTCTATTAAATCTTTCTATGTTGCTAAAAAATGGAATGTATATCACATTTGTCTGGGTGACATCAAGTTGTAAGGCATGGTTATACATTTGTTGACAGATTCAGGATGAAAAACATTCTAAACAGGCTGAAGCAATGACTGCTCCCCTACCACCACCAAATAGTTAAATATATAACTTGAAGTGAAGAGTATGATTGGGCTGCAAAAGCAAAGAGGGGAAGGAAAGCTTCAGGGTGGGCAAAAGGATTAGCACAGAAAGTTACCTCCCAAGTCAGGGACAAGCCTGGGACTCATATAAAAAAGAAGGAAGATTTAAGATAAGACAGATGCCAATTAATTATGTAGCATCATTCTTCTTTCTGGAGACGGAGGTGGGGAACCCAAAATTGCCTCTATTAAATTGGCCACTGTGACTTGTTGCCATGAGACCCATTTTAGACTCTGTTCATTTCTTAAGTGGAGTTGTTCTGTGTTCAGAATTGATTACTATATAAATAATTGAAGCTCCCCCAATGTGAGGATTAAGAGAAGGAAGCTCCAACTGTGTCCCTTCCCATTAGCTATAGGAAGGCATAAGTTAGAGGCATGAATTGATTGAATACAAATGAAAGCCATTTGCATTGGCTCCAGCCACTCTTTTTCTATCCCTCTGTAAACAAGGGTTGGTTCCAGGCTGTCTTTTAGCGGGCGAATGTCTTCTCATGGTGGTCTAAGGAAATTTGTCTTTTCTTGGTGAACTAGCACTGGGTCATCCTCAAAGCCCACTCTCCTGATTGAGAGTCCATTGTCACATTACCAGATAGTTTATTCAAATGTCCTTGATTCCCCTGTAGCAGCACTCCTTGTCATTTTGGGAATCTTTCCCTAGAACATACTCTCTTTCTGAGACCCAAAGATGTGCTGAGTTTCCAAGTATTATGACCCATCTCAATCTGCCTTTAAGAAATATCTCAGGACTGTGCTTGGAAACTCATTCCATTATCCCAAATCTAACCATCTTTTCTCATTCTCTCAGGGTTTCATGGGTTGAATGGCTATCTAATTTAAAAAAGTAAATCAATGAAATCCACCCTCTCCACACATACCATTCTCCAGTTCTGTCTGCTTTAGAAGAAAAATGATGCAGCTCTGCATGGCAGGACCCTTCTTTATAGTCTTAATAAGCTAGCCCTTTAACAAGCTGTGCTGTGGGGATGGGAAGCAACAGGGGTAGCAACACCTAGAACAAATATGTCACTTGGTGAACACTCAATAAATATTTGTCTAATAAATGAATTATGATTCCTGTGCTATTCAGCCCCTTCACCCATATGAACTGTGACTAATTTCCTTACTAGTTTTCTTAACAATCACTCACACCAAGATAAATCTTAATTTTTTTTTCAGAAAAAGGTTTCTCCTTAGAAAGTTATCATAACTTTTATCTTCCCCATTGTGAAGCAATTGCCTAGACATAATTTTTCTAAAACATTTGACTATTTTCTGGACCTAAGTGAAATTTCAGATCTATAACACATTCAGGAGAGATGGCCTCACCTCCTTGCTCTGATGGAAGGGGTGCTGAGGCGTCCAGTCTATCCCACCAGGCTAATAACGGTGGTCATTTATTATGCCCCACTCTGTGCCAGTTACAGCACAAGGTGCCTTATATACATTATTGATTTAATCATTAAAACAATCCTATTGGGTAGGATTGGGTAGCATCCTGATTTAAAAGATAAGGAAGCAGTTTTCTAAATGCTGCACCCAAGTTCACAGAACTAGGTAAGCAACAGAGCAAGGGTTAGAAACAAATGATCTGACATTTTGATGTTCCCAAGAGACCAGTGGATCTAAGCCAGGGTGCCTGGATTCAATCCTGGCTCTGCCACTTACCATCTGTGAATTCTGTCAACACATGTAACTCCATTGCACCTCAATTTTACCAAGAGTAAAATGTGAAGGGTAATATATTTATCCACAGAATTGTCCTAGGATTAAGCTACTTGCTTCATGTAAAATACTTAGAATAGTGTTTGGAACATAGTAAGCACTTAATGTATGTTGAATATTTTAATTCAAATTTCTGTAGAACTAGCCCTCAGTATCTTGTAATTTAGCACTTAATAGTTTTATAATTTTTTTTGTTTTATTCTCTGTGGTACATCAGGAATTAAATGATTTCATGAAGGAATCATTTAATAAATTGTAATCTCCTTAAGGGCTGGGTCCTTGTTGCACTTTCAAAAACTAGAGGATTACATAGTGAATATTAGATATACAATTAATACTTCCAAATAGGGCTACAAAAATACAAATGATTTAATCCACTACAGTTTCCAAACAAAGCCTTTCTTACAGTTGTGTAGAATTTTCTGGTTTGCAAAGTGATTCCCAGACTTAAAAAGAAAAATTCCTACGTTAACTTCTGCAAAATACATACCTTTATCCCCCATATCGTCGTACACGTGAAATCTAAGGCTAAGGCTGGTCAACAGATTAAGCAGAATTGGTATGTGCTTTTCTTATATAATAAGGAATGCAGAGAAATGTAGTAGCTGGCATGATTTCTCTGGCTTGACAAGGTTAGGTCTCGCTCTGCTGTCATTTCCTTGACTTTTCTCTGATAGTCACAATATAGCCACTTCTAGTCAGGATGTTGGCATTTAAGGCAGTGGGAAGGTGATAATTTCACATGAACCTCCTTCTTCATTGTCCTTTAATAGGAAGGAAGAAAACCTTCTCCAGGGGCTTCCTAACTCCTAGGAAAACTTTCTTTACATGTCCAGAGCCAAAAGTACATGATACGGTAGCCCCTACTTGCAGGAGAGCCTGGAGGGGGAAGATGCTTGGCTTTTTTGAACTAAAGAAATGGTAGCAAGAGAGAGGGGCTGCACATAGATTTTGGTGGTCTCTACATAGTGTCTGCCAAGAATCAATTATTTTTAACGCTGCTAGGCCTATCATTCCTACTCCTACTTCTAGTACTAAGGATCTTGCCTTAGCAAATATAGTATGCTCATTTGCTATACCTTAAGTTCATCAAGAAATGAGAAATGACAAGACTTTTTCTAGCAGTGATGAACATAAGTTGGTATTTGAAGGTAAAAATAAGTGTCTTCAATCCCCCTGCTGCCCTTTAACAGAAGACATTGATGACTAGTATCAGGGACCTTTAAGAATACTCCACCCCTAATTTGTATTCAGTCAGGAGACCAGAGTTGTGGCTTGTATGTTTATGAACTACTGGTTATGTGATAATTGGAATAAGCCATGGTTTGACATATCAAGCTCATATTACACATGGAGGATTTCTAGAAGATTTGGTTGGGCTTAGATGGGGCTTGAGCAATGCCTGAAAAGGAGAAGGATAGAAAAAAAAAAAACCTAAAACTAAGTTGGGTCATTACCAGTCACAGATCTTTTACTTTGGTTTCCTGGGAAATTAGCAGAGCCTCTGGGGTCAATCTCCCCAAATATGAAAACAGCTTTCCAATCCCAACCCCAGAGGCAGAGCCCTAAAAATACTGAGGGAAAGTAATTGAAATATTTCTGTTTCACAAATAAAAAAACTTATGTAGATGAATTGGGTAGAAATACACTGGCATTTGGTCAAAGGATGAGCATCAGATAACTTTTGTCTTATGCATCTGTCATTCCCTCTCACATTGTGCACTAAAATGACACAGCCTAGAGCAGTGGTTGTCAAACTTTTTTGTCCTTCCCCATATTTCCAGGAAGATGATTATATAGATAAGGTCACTTTGGGAAGCAAAGAGAATCCAGGACACAAGAAAAGTCTGGAGGCTGGGGAGGGGTGGGTGAGACAGATCTGTATTAACTGGCTTCGTGTCCAAGCTATCATGTGCTGACAGCAGAGGCCATTTTGAATCCAATATTCCCTAAGAATCCTGCAGCCACTCTGCTATTTGTTCCCTAAGTCATCACCAGTTTTGCAAGCCAAGGTTGCATATTGGAATTGGGCAGATAAGGAGAACTTGTCTATTAATTGAGTGTTTGGGAATGGGAAAAAATGGAGTGAACACACAAAGGCTCTTTGCTGTTTGGAAAGTTGGATGGACAAGGGTGGTATGTTTGCTTCAATTATGGTGCCAGTAGGCCCAGCTAAACTAGACCTACTGCACTTTGTCTTTAGTATACACATGAACGTATTTGCAAATAGTTGACACTTGGGAAAATGATATTTGGCCAAGCACATTTTCCCGTAACAAAACAAGAGTGACAGGGAAGGAAGGAAGGAACGAACAAGGAAGGAAGGAACAAGGAAGGAAGGAAGAGAGGGAGGAAGGAAGGAAGAGAGGAAGGAAGGAAGAGAGGGAGGAAGGAAGGAAGAGAGGGAGGAAGGGAGGGAGGGAGGGAAGGAGGAAGGAAGGGAGGAGGGAAGGAAGGAAGGAAGGGAGGAAAGAAGGAAGGAGCTTATTCAGGGCAAGGGAGAGGGAAATTTAATCTGATTCATCTGCTTTATTTATACTTAACTCATCAAAATGATCAAAATGGATTAGTGTTTGGCTCTTTACTGTCTAAAATGTAGTGAGCATCCTTGGACATTCCTTTTCCCAGACAATAGGCCAGCTGTGACATGACAATGTTTCAGGATATTGGTTCCAAAGCTAAGATGCACAAAATTTGGCTAAAGGCAAAACCTATTCTCCTCTGCTCATTATCAAACACTTAAACTGCATGCAGTTAGCCCTTTAGCTGCTTTCTAATACCTTGCATTGCCATCTTATAAATGCTGCTGCTTTGCTGAAACACCTGCAGAGTTTCTTGGTTTATAAACACTATTTGATCACACACCAGGAGTAAGGTAGACTCATTTGCCTCTTGGCCAGTTTAAGACTTACTGAGCTGCTGTCCAAGCCCTGGACTGCCCCTTCTCTTAGCATGGCAGTCCTGTCAGTGGGGTGCTTTCTTGCCCTTGGCTTTAGAAGGGGAAAACTAGCAGCTTGAAGCAAAAGGAAGTCTATTACACAGCTGCACAGTCTATTACAAGTAGACTACTCACTAGCTTAACTAGTCTTTCTTTTTACCTCATTGATGCTACCCCTTAAATATTCTTTCTCCTTGACAATATTCATCCCACAACATTGTCTCCAGACCCCTATACATTCTTACAAATGACTGAGGACCTCAAAGAGCATTTGCATGTGTGAGCTACACACAACACAGTAAAACAGAGAAATTTAGACACTTATTATTGTAAAATAAGACCACGAAGTATACACACTTCTTGTTGTGTTTCAAGAAAAGAAAAAGAAGAAGGAAAGAGAGGGAGGTATTTCCAAAGAAAATTAATTTTTGGATTTCAAATTAACGGTACATTGGATTAAAAACAAGGTTTATAGCTAATAGAAACAAAGGTAAATGGCAAGAGCTTGATATAAATGAGAAAAAACTGAGTTAATTTCTGAAGACTCAAAGTTTTTTCCCAAAAACTACTACCTTAGAAAATTTTGGAATATGTGAGTACACATTCCATTAGTCATCAGAATGATACCATCACTATCACTCTTCATGTAAAATTCCTGAGTAACGTACACTTACGAGAGAAAGAGTGAAAAGGCAAAAAAACTGTAAAAGAAAAATTATAGTTTTATTGTAAAAATAATTTTAACTTTGTGGATCCTCTAAATAGGTCTTGGTAATCTCCTAAATTGACCACATGTTGAGCATTGCTGGGCTAGAGGATCAATGCACTGAGTTGAGTCTAAGATCCACTATTAACTAGCTGAAGGGCTTTGAACAAATTAATCTCCCAATTCCATCACCTGTAAAACCAGATAATAAATATAAAAATGTGAATGTTTAATTTGTTTTACTTTGGAAAACTAACTGGAATTGCTCCCTGACCTGCCCCGCCCCATCCCCCAACCCTTCATTTGTTGCATTAAAAGAATTCAGAAGTTTGGGAGTAAATGGCCACTTCTCCACTTCACCCAAACCACTTCAAAATGACTTTTGAGGACTAATTGGCACCACTTTCAAGTAAAGGTGGGCCAGTTTTCCTCCTGTTAATAATTGGGACTATGGGACAAATGATTTTAAAAGGTTTAGAAAGAAAGGAGAAAAAGAAACAAAAGTTTCTTGTCTGCAGGAGTAAAGGTGATACAACGGTTACACTCTGAGAAAGGAATGGTTATAAAGTATCAGGGCTTAGAAAAGCAGTTAAGGACCCTGCTTTGTTTGTTCCAGGCAAGTGGTCTTTTTCATTGTTTGCAATTTACGTTAATATACATTAGCATGTAGATCTCGAAATGCATGAGTATATATGTGTGCATATGTATAAGATGAGCCTGGAATATCTTATGTAAAAAAGAAAGAAAGTGTTCAAAGAATGAAGAAAACATGTTAAAAGGACACAAGCTCTAGTTTGAAGGGGACTTCCATGGGCCAACTCCAGGATGATTTGAACATCAAAATAAATAAAGGCAGTGAGAGATTATAACTTATTGGATAAAGTAAGAATTCCTGAGTTCCCAGTGATACAGATGTATAAAAACCAAGAGAAAGCTTTCCCCTGTAGTAGAAAGCCAATTAAAAACTGTTGAAGGAATAATGAAATTAGGAATCACCATTTGTAAATGTTAATTTCCCAGTTATACAAAGTTATGTTTTATGAAAATGCACTAGAAAATATTTTGGGATGAGGATACGGATTGAGAAAGAGAGGAAAGAATAAATTTGGCTGGAAGGTATGGGTGTCTGGAGATTTTTTGCATTCTTGCAACTTTTCTGTAAGTCTTGAAATTATGTCAAATAAAAAACCCTGAAAACATTAAATTAATAAAATAAAGTACTTAATCATAAACTGTACGACATATATCTATGGATTTGTTGATTTCACTTGATGCCCTAGGGACTGGTGATTAACATCTAAATGCTGAAATCAAGTGCTGAGTTTACACTTGGAAGATTCAAATTAGAAACTCATATACAGAGATGGCTGCATACCACTAATTAGTACAATGGATATTTAATATTAAAACATTTTAATCATAACTAATATCAGTAGTGTTTAGGATGTGTAGATTGGCTAGAAATGCTCTACGGCACATTAACCTTATCATGAACAGGGTGTAAGAATCTAGTCAGCCCTAAGTAACCCACTGTAACAGGACCTCAAGCTGAGGATTCCAAAAAACAGCCTCCCATTGTCTCCAGTTAGAAATCTAGTTGAATCCTGCCAATATATAAGACATCTACATTCTCATCTACATTCTTGACCCTTTCAGTAACAGCTTAAAAGATGCCATAATTTTTGAGCTTATAGCATACATTGAATGATTGTTCTTGTGCCTACTTACTGGAAAATATTTATTTGGTTGGCGGTCCACTTTTACTGTAACACACCATCTCTATCATACCACCCAAGAGGAAGGAGACTGTTAGTTTTCCAGGGCTGCCATAAAAAAACCCACAGATTTGGTGGCTTAAACAACAGAATTTTTTTTTTTTCTAACATTTCTGGAGCCTTAAAAGTTTGAAATAAAGGCATTGGTAGGTTTGGTTTCTTCTGAGGCCTCTTTCATTGGCTTGCAGATAGCCACTTTCTCTCGTCTTTACGTGGTCTTTCTATGTGCATGAGTACCCTTAATGTCTCTTCCTCTTCTAACAAGAATATCAGTCACATGGGAGTAGGACCCCACCCTATAAGGGCTCATTTTAACTTAATCACTCCTTAAAGACCTTATCTCCAAACATGGTTCCATTCTGAGGCACTGGGACTGGGACTTCAAAATATGATTTTGGGGGGACAAAATTCCTCTCCTAACAAAGGCCTACAACCTACATTTTCCTTTAACTGTTGAAAGTGCTATATATCCTCAGCTAAGATAACGGTTACTGCAAACTTTCATTACAAACACTAACTTCGTGGAATTTCTGTGATGATTAATATCCCTGGCACATAGCTGATGCATCATTAATACTACATACATGCTGATACTATCTAGGAAGGCTATTTAACCCTCATTTTGTATGGCCAAAGCTCACCAGATCATCCTGTCATCTCCCTAAATTTGAATTACTGTTTATAGCATTGATAGTAAAATTTAGTTTAACAACAGGTATAGTAAATATTAATGCCAACATTTGGAATAGTCAAAGGTTTTTCAATGTCAAGTTCTTGAGATCTCAAAACGAGCACGTTTCCTATTTGTGTTTAAAGATATGTAATTATTCCAGGAACATTGAGTGTCCCAGAAGAAAGCAATAAGAAACTCTAAAGGCCAGATATTTAATAAAGACTTTTTAATTATGCCCAATAATTTTACTTTTGAGAAAAAAATTTAAAATAATACTTTTGTAATTTCCTTATGAATCAGAATCCAACTGGCATAATATCTGCTGAGATATGCATGTACAACACCCATACACAGACACATATTCATAGATTCTGATATAAAATGTTCAATTGCTCATAAAATATACATCAAACATATGAGAGGCTCCTTTCACAGCTCTCAAAGGGAACAGGTAGATTCCTGAACCTAACATGTTCTATGTTCATTGTAACTTTTAATTCCTGGTTGAGAAGAACATGGCTTCCAACGCTCAGTGATGGATGAGTTTAATCCCAACTTCAAGACGCTTATAATTTTTGTTGTTGTTGTTTTGTTTTATTTTGATTTTTGGAAAAAGTGACTAGTTAGATTGGGACTGCATTGTATGAACTCTCATCCTCATCCCCATCCTTGGCATTAGGTCTGTCTTGCCTCCCAGACCTGTCTTGCCTCACATTTAAGGCTGTTTTGCCTCCCATGACCTCATGATTGATGGTGCTGCTTTCTATCTGAGGGACCAGTCAAACTCATTTCTGTTCATCAGCACAGCTGTCTTTAGTTCTCAATTCTATGGCACTCACTCTACAAGCTTTGGATATTTAGGCATAGTCACTGAGGCCTGTGGTATACATGGAGATGAGCTGCCCAGATTATCCTTCAAGGAAGAACTTGCTGTCCAGCACTGGGGAGTGCAGTGAGCAGACTGCCTCCAGCTATGAGCACCTTCAGGTCCTGTTCAGGTGGCAAGCCCACCTTGTTGGACATCCTGCTTCTCTGGTGGCAGCTCACATCCAGTGACTGAGGGAGGCCAGGGCATCAAGGCCCAAGTAGGTTGGTCTAGGACTCATTGAGCCTGCATAGCAGTTAGGCTTCTGTCTCTGTCCATTCCTGCATCTTCTCCCTTCTGTTCACAGGCATTCACTCCTGATAAACACCTTGCACGCAAACTTCAGTTAGGATCCACCTCTGGAGAACCTAACCTTTGTCAGCCTCTCTATCTGATCTTTCGTGTTACTTGTCTTTCCCTCCCAGATTCCCTGGAGCAGTGGAGATGAGATGTCTGGTAATAGCCATCAAGTTAATATCTTAGAATAAATGTACAAAGATTTTCATGTGTAACTTTTCTCTTCATATTTATTCCATCAACAAACACAGTGGGGTAAGACACACTTCCTGTTAGGAGAAGGCTAGCACTCAAGAGGGGTCACTGGCATCTGACTTGGGGCATTGGGGCCGTTTCATAGTCTCTGAGGGTGGAGATGCCAGAGGGCAGGATCTAAGCCAGAGCCCTTTCCGTTTCTGAACCATGGTCAAGGAAGAACAGAATACTGAGAAGTTTGCAAGGACAAATGGGAGGGAGGTTGAGGAAAATGTGCAGACCTTTTTTTCCCTCCACTTTCCCTAGAGGAAAGAAACAGTGAGATTCCAGCAACAGAGATTTGTTTAGGATGACAAAATGGCCTCTGAATTAAAGCTCTACTGCATTGATATAAAGAAAGGACATATTGTCTTTCCATGAATATTCTCTCATACACCAGGCACTCACTGCCAGACACCTGTCTGATTTTGAGGCATTGTCACCATTCACTATTGCCACATGTGTTAATCTCCACTCATGCAGGCTGAATATGTGTTTTAAGAGATCAGGACCATCTGACACATACGAGGAAGTGGCATGCGTTGTACATGAGGCTTAAATTCCTGTGAAGGAATGAATGGTTTTGCCCTTGATCTGTTCCGAACTATTTTTAACATTAATGTCCTATTTAAAAAGGCATCATCTGCCTCAAAGTAGCTCGGTGGGGCGGCATAGAGCCCCTGGGCAGGCTACGAGGCCCAGAGTGAAGGAGCTGATTGCTATTTATCACACATTACTGCTGGCTCCCAAGGATCAAAACTTTAAGCACAACTTGGTGGGGAAGAAAGGTTTCCATCTATTCCCTGGTATTGCAACTCTATGATTAATATGACCTAAGCTACCTAATTCTTGGAAGATGCTAATATAATAATACTTCTTTTTAAAGGTCAAAACTCTGTATTTCTTTCATTGGCTCCATCACGTGTGTCTCCAAGTTGAACACACCTCTGTGGTGTCTTTTCAAACCAGTACAACCACGTTTTGTGGCAGGCTCAAAATACTCTTTTTGTTTTGAAAGAGGCGACATACTGAAAGACACATTTCCAGCCAAATTTACAGACTGCTTCTATCCCACCTTTCTTCCATGCTGCTAAAAAATATAGGATTAGAGTGCAGCCAGACAGATGCTATAACTACTGTAGGCAAGAAATATAGATTCTAGGTGGGAAGCTACAGACACCGAGATAGAACCACGAAAATGTAACGTGAATGGTTGAGCTTTAACTCAGCAGAAATACTTGTTCTATTTAGTGTTTGTTATTCTCAAATGGTAAATCTTAGAGAAAACAGTGCTAGAGGAAGTGAAACCAGAGGTTTATTATGAAAATGAGCACAGAACTGAAGACATGTTACGAGTCCCATATAATTGCCTGACAGGGGCATAGCTAATCCAGCACAGCATCAGGCTGAGGCTAGAAGCTGGATTCAGCACAATTTGATCTGTTTTCTTCCCCAAAATATTCTTGTAGTGTTTTGTTTGGGGTGCTTCCATATCACTCTAACATGAATAGTGCCCAGGAATTCTGTTGTTTTATTTAGAGTAGGAACTTTTCTGAGAGAGATAAAAAAAAATAAATCTGTTTAGTAATAGAACATGTTTTTTTTCCTCTGTGCTGTTAGACTAAAGTAAGTACCTTTTTCTCCAAAAAGTAGCAAGATAGCCCAGCCTACTTCAGAGTAGGACTGCTATTCATTCATTTATGTATTCATTCATTCATGGATAAAGCATTTATTGAGCTTATATCACAGGGGCTGAGATTATAAAATGAGTAAACTGCAGTTGAATTCCTCAAGGTGCTCCACTGCCTTTGTAGAGTCAAAATCTCCAGTCGTTGATTAATTCCCCAGTTATTTACCCTCTTGTGTCCATGACTTTTCCATGCGACTGTGCAGTAGCTTGCCACTCTGAGCCCAGCCATGTGACATGCATGGCCAGTGGGATAACCACAGATATGGAGCAAACAGAGGCTTGAGAAAGGTTGAATGATGGGACTTCCTCATTCTTGCTGTCTGTCATCAGCAGGAGAACATGTCTGGGCCACTCTGCTGGAGGATGAGAGACATGGAACTGAGCCATGCTGCCCCAGACACCTATGCTGATGTAGATCCTAGATCAGTCAATAGCCAATCTTCCCCCAGACATATGAAGAAATCCAGGTAACATCAGCAGAACTATCCAGCTGATTTATAGATCTCTGCAAATCCATGAGTGAATACAGTAAGATCAGCCATGTCCAGTCCAGGCCTTACAGATAATGAGCTAAAGTAATATCATTATATACCACCAAGGTCTGTGGTTGTTATGCAGCTCTACTGCAACTAGGGCTAACTAATGGATCACGCCAAGGGCTCAGTCTAGGACTCTTCTTGCTGTAGAGGCCTCAGCTGACCTTCAGATGGGATTCTGAGTAGATCTAAAGCTCTTTACAAATCCTGATATTTTTGCCTTTGAAGCCATCCTGGATTTAAAAGCATCTGACTCACATGTGTTACATATACCATATGCTGCCAAATACACTAAGAGTGTTTTCTCTGGCCAGTATGGTTGTCAGTGAACACTGGCATCTCTTTGTTAGTGGATTTTCAAATAAGCCTTAGCATACAGGACTCTCTTTCCTAACTACAGGCATTGAAGGCCTCCCCCGACCTGTCTACCTCTATCCAGGTCTGGTTCCCGGCCTCAGGCAGCGCTTACCCAAGGGTTTTCTAGAGATCCCCCAGCTTTCATGATGTACAGCAATCTTCTCAGGCTGTCTAGATGACTGAAATAAAGTGCATTTGATTAGCTATGAGCTATTAGTGGTCAAATCATTTCACCTCTCTGAGCTTCAGTTGTTTTATTTATAAAGAGGATGATAATGCTTAACTCAGAGGTGAGAAATAAAGAGATAAGTATATGGAGCGTATACTGCAGTGCTTAGCAAATAGTAAACATCCAAAAGATGATAGCCATGTTAATTCTCTCCACTCTGCCTAATCTTTAGTAATATTGTTCCTATGATGTGCTGGAAGAGGACCCTGGACAAATTATAAGGACCATGGAATTAAAATACATAGAAATGGCCTGTTGGAAAACAGCATAAGAGCAAAGTGAACAAAATTCCCAGCCCCAGAACCCCTCAAAAGACTTCATCACCATGTTAGAAAGAGGCTTCATTGTGTGCTAAAATGCTGCAAGAAGGGTGTTGGAGGCAGAAGACTTTCAGCATCTGTTCTTCGGAAAATGCCTTACTTAAAAAAAAAAAGATCTGTATCTCTATGTATCTTGAAGCCATAAGAATACAGCTTCAGATTCTCTCCTTCACCCCAGACATACGTACTCAAAATTGTGGAAAAGGTTATGAGTATTACAAAGGCATCTGTTTAAGAAGTTATGAGGGGCGTGTAATCTGGGAAGGTGACTTGGTCAGGACTGAGGTCAAAATTATGATGTGCAGGTAGAGAAATTCTAGCAGGAACCCAAATCAGTTTTTGATCCTAACAGGTCTTTGGGATTTATGGGTGAAGGTTAACATTTGGC
Source organism: Hylobates moloch (assembly GCF_009828535.3). Classification (NCBI taxonomy): domain Eukaryota; kingdom Metazoa; phylum Chordata; class Mammalia; order Primates; family Hylobatidae; genus Hylobates; species Hylobates moloch. The sequence continues at coordinate 65,749,858 of NW_026652290.1, read as the reverse complement.
TAACAGTGCTGGGCCATAAAGTTATATTTCAAATGTTGTACAAAGGAAAATAGCACACAAATCTAAAATCCAAAGCTTATAGTTACTTTGGAAACTGGTGTCTTATAATTTCTTACTGTGAAACAAAACTGGAATTAATGAGTTAATTTTAGTTTTGTTCTTGTTAGTTTGTTTGGTAGAGGGAATCAATGAGTGAAAGTTATTCTAGAATTGGTTCATATTATTTACATGAAGATAGAAATGACCTGGACTCTTGGTGTCTGTCAATGTTCTTATCAAATTGCATGGGACAGTTACCTTAAGGAATTAAATAGCCACTAAGACATGGCATAAAACATGAACACACAAGTTCATTTCTGTAACAGTAATACATTTGGACACTGCATTATTACCTAGGGCTGCCATAACAAATTGCTGTAAGCTGAGTAGTCAAAACAGAAATTTTATCCTGTCACAGTCCTAGAGGCTAGAAGTCCAAAACCAAGGGGTCAGCAGGGCTGCACTCCGTCCAAAGACTCTAGGGTAGAAACTCCCTTGCCTCTTCCTAGCTTCTGTGGTTGCTGAGAATCCCTGGCATTCCTTGTCTGATAGCTACGTCACTCGAATTTCTGCCTCCATCCCCAGATGACCCTCTTCCCTTGTGTGTGTCTCTGGTTCTGTTTGTCCTCTTCTCTTCTTATAAGGATACCAGCTCATAATAAATTCAGGGCCACCCTAATCCAGTATGACCTTATTTCAACTAATTACACCTATAAAACCCCTATTTCTAAATAAGGTAACATTCCGAGGTTCCAGTGGACATGAATTTTTGGGGAACACCATTCAAACTAGTATAGATACCCAAATGGAGATAATGAACAACAGGCTTTCTATCCTGCTTCAAAACAGCCAGGGAATCAGTCAATATTTCTTAAGTGCAGTGCATTGTTTGTAACATTATTTGTTATGTGGGAGAGCCGAGGGTGTCCTTGGTGGATATGAAACGCCTCTGGGTTTTTTTGTTTGTTTGTTTTCTTTTCTCTCTATCTCTCAATCTCTCCCCTCCCCCTACCGTCTGTTTTGTAAATGATATTGACATCATTCAACTTTTAAGTCGGTGGAAGAAAAACAAAAACAAAAACATATACTTAGCAGAAGATATAGGCATTTGCTATTTATTATGTCTCAAAATAACAGCCAGAGCAAAGTTTTAATGGAGAACACATGTAACAGATGCTTTTTTCATTTCTTCAATTCATCATATTGTGATATTTGTTTTATTACCAAGGAATGTGTTGGGTGATGAAGAGACTAGAGAGAGAGAGAGGAAAAGACTGGGCTAAACAGAGTTAACTTTAGATGAAAAAATTTTTAAACCCATATATGCATACACAGTTTATGAGGTTGAGTTATTTAATAGAAAGTAACATATGCCAAATATGTCTGCTTCCTTCCCATTGCTGGTGTAGAAAGCAGGAGTTCTGAGTGATTGTAAGCTCCACCACTGAATGTCAATAATTTATCAACCTTTCTGTATCTGTAAAATGGGGATAATTACACTTGTTCTGTCTATCTTTCAAATTCATTGTGAAGATTAAATGTGATCATGGAAATAAAATGAATTTGAATCCTAAAGTAAAAACATATTCCCATGATTGCCATATACTGTTAGTGCACTTGAATACTGAATGGATATTCTTGGCAAAGTCTAGGATTTATTGTTTTGTCCAGTTATGTAACAAGAGTGGCCACCATTTATTGAGCAACTGCTATAAAGTGCTGTGTGAGTCACTTTATAAAAACAATTCCTACTGCTCACAATGACTCTGCAAAATAGACTTTATTGTCCCCATTTTGGACAGAAGTAACTGCAACAAGGTCTAAGTGAGCTCTGCCTGGTCAACTCGTTTTAGCTTCCGAGTAGCACAACTTGCACGTGGCAAGGCCAGGAATTTCTGCCAAAGTCAAGTTGGTTTTTCTTTCTCTCCCCTCCACCAAGATTCCCCTGGGATTTCTGTACACACACACACACACACACACACACACACACACACACAACACACACACACACACACACACACACACACACACACACAAACACACACACACACACACTCATTTGCATCTTTCTCCCTCTCCCGCATACCAAGGATGTTGAGCAAATTAGTTATTTGTTTTTTTTAATAAATCAATCTCAACCATTATTAGATGGCACTTGGGCATAATCAAAAAGAATTGAGAGAATTTTTTGATTTTCATCTGGTTATTACCAGGCTCTGAGTTTCTGTGGTTCAGTGCAGATGGAATCAAAATGAACCAAGAGTGTTCCACATGCAGTTTTGCAAGTCTAAGTACAACCATTTCCCCCACTTAATCCTCGGCTTAGTGCTTGTGTTCAGTGACAGCAAAAGAGGTTTCCCACTTGCTTCTCTGTTCCAGTTTAGCTAGACCCAGACCACTCAGGAAAACCTGGGGTCCTGCCAATTTCATCTGCCTCTCCTCTGTTGAGAATGGAGTGTGTTAATCTTCTAGTTTATAGAAGATAGAATTCAGGAAGATAGCATTGATTTCTAATTACTTTTTATCCTGTCCTTTAACATTTTCTGTTTGATAATACTTTGTATCTAATCTAGTAGTACAATTGCAGAAATATTGGAGATGTGTGCTCAAAAATATTTTACTGATGGACAATGTGATTTAAAACAATTTTAAAACCACTGAACTGGAGCAGTAGAGGCATTTCGCTCCATCCTTGGCTTGGATTGACGATTTTAGAATCCTTGGCATGACCTATTTTCTGTGTAAACTCTATGAGATAGTTCTTTGGGTTAAAGAAGGCCAGAATGGCAATGACACTTCATTTTTTTTTTCCTTCCTGATCACGTAGCCGGTTTTGCCTATGAAAATGAGTTAATGTACTAAATGCCCCATTGACCATTCTTCATGGTTCACCCTGGTCATAACTGTGCAAGTGGGCTGTATCTAAATGATGGAGGAATTGACAACAATCAAAAAGCAGCTCAGCCTCAACTCTCCTTTCTCATACAGCAACCAAAATCACAGCACAGAATCACAGAAGCTCAGGGCAGGTAATAACCAGATAATGTTGAAAATTTCACTTAAGCTATTATTTTTTATTAAATCTATGTAATATCTAATAATAATTGAGATGAACTTATTTAAACCAAATGACTAATGTTTAATGCTCACTTTTCTAGTTAGTGACCATTGTGACTCCTCATGTGACCCTAAGTCACCTTGGATTCACCTTAATTTCCTAAACAGGCATGCAAATTCTGTTCATTATGCACAAAGCTCTTTTTTGCAATGGTGAGCACTGTCTCACCACCTCTTGACTTTTGTTAATCTGACAGCCACACAGTCCTTTCTTGGGGAATATTGCAAAGCGTCTTCAATTCAATTGCATTTCTGTGGTCGTGGGGTTTTATGTAATTACAGAAGTTCTGTAGTTGATTTGAATGTTATATCCCTGTTGTGGAATTATGTTTGGACTTTATCCTAAAGGACAGGGAAGGGATTGTGTTTGTTTTGTTTGAACATTTCTTATCACAGGACTATGTTGGAGACAAACCCCAATGACACAAACATTCAAACACCACCTTCAGATGTAATATTGATTTATAAAACAACAGTGCACAGCTGCCAAGCTTCGCTCTTGAATACAGAGGGTCTTCAATTCCCAACAAATTACTGGCATTTCTACCAATTTACAAATTAGAATTTCCTCAGAATATCTCACAGTTCTTAATATTCCAGTCACCTTCCTTTTCAGCCTTCTCTCTTGAAATCTGTGTGTGGGGAGGAGGGAGGAGGGAGAAAGTAGAGCATTTGTAAAATTGGAGTTAAAAAAATCTAGATCAACTTTTATCCTTAGGCAAATTATGCACAGAGTTAAATTAAACCACTATATGTACTTGTAGATTGAAGAATCAGAGGTGGAGGAGGGGTCAGAGACACCGAGATCAAAGTTTCTGTTCTTTGAACAAAATCCCTTTGAAAAGCCCCCCATGCCACCTATCCTGCTTGTTAATGTTTTGACTGGGAGTGTCTAGCCGTGTCATCGGCAGCAGAATATTTTTAGTACCATATTTTATTTTATTTTCTGTGTGCAGCTAGCTCTACTTAGCAAAGCACCAGAACCTTTGCCAGCTCTGTTCTATGTCTCTTAGGGGAATATTTTTGTTAATTGCAAATATTTGATTGACAAACTTAGGATGCAATTAGTAGTCAGGCACAGTAGGAATGTGCAGTGAACTGGATCCCTGAACCAACGGATCTCAACTCTCTCAGCTTGATCTGAAATCGACTAGAGCATTTCAACCATATGTTTGCCTCAAACTTTCTCTTTCCTATGAATGTTGCTTATTTCCCCAAACTAGCTTCTTTTCACCTTGGCTCACTGAGGGAGCTAATTCCTCTATGATCAAACCAAATGAAGAAAGAAAATTCTTCACAAGTTTCAGTCTGATGGGGCTATTTGACCATGGCTGTAAAAATTAATGTGAACAAAATTACACATGCCAGTTGTTTCTCTCCAAAGCCCTAGGTGGAAAAAAGAATCTAATCTCTTCTGAATTCAGACATTTTGTTTTTCATACCTATTTAAAACAACCTGGCACCATCTGATTATCTTTATCAATTACATTTTGCTTCTTTATACATACAGCAAGATGAGCTGTTTGTTCTGTCTTACTGCAGTATGTGAAATAAATTTCTGTTTTCAAAATATGCCATTTATTTTAAAGGTATTCTGTATGCCACAAATCAATGGGAGGTACTGGTATCTGATGCTATCAGATATTCTGAACTTCCTTCCCCCTTGAGAAATTAATTGAAACTCACAAAATTTGAGGGGAAAGAGCAAACTTCAAAGCCTTAAGTACCAACTTTAAAAAGTCTTAAAAAAATGTACGCTGTTTACCCACATACATGATGTAAAAAACAGTTGAAAACAAAAAAATAATGTAGTCAAATTGGGGTTGTAGCTCTAAAACACCAGTTCTCAATTTTTTTTAACTCATTGATGCAGTTCACATGTTATTTTAGGGGGATGAGATATACAATATGAGTTGCTCTCTCTAAAGGATAAGCAAAGAGTTATCCACATTGTGGGTAAAGAGATAAGTCATCTCTCAAAGCTGGAGGAGAGCATACTGTATGCTTATGAACATTCTGCAAGTTCATGGCAAATGATGTGGGCCCTTCAACGAAGATGGGGAACCTGAAACCCAGGGAGATTTTAAATTAGTTCAAGGACACACTGGAAGTGCTCGGTGATATGGAAATATAGGGCAGGAATCCTGACATGCAGCCCATGAAACTAGAATGCTTGTCAAGTCTGTCAATTATAATGTGCCACATTCCAAATAAAGCTTTAAAAACGGGTGTCGCAAGGCTGCAAGGCACTGCTGTGGTTCATCTTGACCATCCTCCTGCCTCTAGAAAAGCTGTGATTAATTTTTTAAAACTAGCAGTCTGCTTCAAACATACAAATAAAAGGTGTTCTTCATGTTTAGAATTTAAATAAAACCATAGTAGAGCAAACTAGGAATTTGGAAAAATAAGAAAACAATCTTATGTTCTCTTGTTTTTCTCTCTCTCTTTTTTTTTTTCCTTCTTGGAATGATGATCCTAAGCTCAGTGACCATGAAACTATTGGGATGGATCTGGTTTACTGCGTAGAGCACTGAAACACAGCAGCTCCTTGGGTGTCTATGTGCCCTGTGGCTTTTGCCATTAGTCAAGGCATTGTCTAAACTGATCACATCAGCTAAGGTCCCCTAACTCACGTAAGCTCACCATATGCCTGGATGCCACAGATCCTTGGAAATAGACAAGTTTAGAGGTGGAAGGATCAGGAAGGAAATGTACCCATTCAACAGATGAGACATTAGAGGTTCAGCAAGTGGTGACTGTTTTGAATAATTTGAAGTAATACCAAAGCCAGCTTCTGAATGGTGTAATGGTTTGAGCTCTGCAAGCCTGGAAGAGTATGAGGCATGGGGGAGAAATCAATGAGAAGAATAAATTGAAGCAGCTACACAGATAGATTTGACTGATCTAGTGACAGCTTTCTGAGATGAACATCTTGTATGTGGGGAGGCGGGGTTGGTGAGGGAAGGACGGTGTATATTTTTTAGATTAGAATAGGATAACACCTCAGATGATGAGTGAGTCCATAACCTCAAACTTTCTAGTAGGAAATCAGATAATGCACTGGATACTGTTGTTGCATTTTTAAGGTATATATTTCCCTAAATGCTGCCTTCAGAGAAAACTAGTGGCCCTCAGGGAATCAGGTCTCTTCTCAGAATTTTCTCATTTGTCTCCGTTTGCAGTTCGTTTGCTAATGCTGTGGCCCCTAAGTGAGCTCACATCTAAGATTGTAAAGGCTTGTGTATGGAGATTCTTCTCTGTTTTTATAACTCTTAGTAGGGACTCTCTGCCACTCTACCAGAGGCTGGCAAATGTAAGTGTGCACCAGAAGCACCTTCAAGGCCTATTAAAATGCAGATTGCTGGGCTCCACCCTCAGAGATTCTGATTTAACATTTTTGAGGTAGGGCCCCAGAATCTGCATTTGTATAAAAGCTCACAGATGCTACTGATGCTGCTGTTCCAAGGACCACACTTTGAGAAACACTGCTCTTTATATAGAAGCAATGTTCAGTGTATGCTATTGACTGAAAAATCTTTATGTTCACCTGTATAAAAATAGATAATAAGAGTTGGAGAATAAAATAATATTGGCATGTACCAGCTGCTCAATAAATATTTTTGATTGATTGAGTTGAGGATTGATGTTACTCTCCATTTGCTTATATTGCTCAAAACAAATTATGAAGTTGAGTAAATTCCAAAACTTTTTTCTCTTTTAGCCATATCCCAGGCTGGGTTCAAATATCATTATCTAATATTTTTAAACCTTAGTTTTCTCAGTTTTAAATTGGGGGAAGTAGGGATATTGTGGAGGAGTAAATAAAATAACTTTTGTTACACTTCTTCTTAGCAGCATGCTTTAGTGTAAACATACTCCTTTATCTTATATAACTATTGGTGAAAATACATTTGCCAACAGGGAGGGGCCCTTCTTCTCTTTGAAATGAGTTGGGAGGCATTCTTTAAAATAAGAAATACATCTTAAATTATGCCTCAGTATCCAATGATCTAAATGCGAAGAAATCTACAGGTAGCCTATTTACTAATGTGATTCCATGTGAAAAAGAGCATAGAAGTCCTCTGTACTAAAAAATATTTTTATTAGAACATTTGAAGCAATTAATCGTTTGTTTTAATTTATGGGGAATCACTAAATGGTTTAATGGGCTAGCATGTAATGAATAAATGATGGGAAACCTTAAAAATCAGGACACTAAGTGGCCCAGATGTTCATCAGCTGTTTTGTAAGCATATGCACCTGTGGCTTAGTATTCAAAAGTTAAGAATATTTTATGTACATTTGTTAGTTTTCTAACAAAAATATCTTTAAAAAATTTTAAACATAAGTAAATAAAGAGAAAGCAATATGAAAAAACATTTCAGAATAGATTTACATTCCTCGATATTCTTTGGGTCAGATACTTATACCTTTGGTTCTTTATCTAAATAAAAATAAAGGACTCTTATTTTCCAGATGAGTTTTTATCTTCACATGAAATTAGATGACTCAGTTCTAGATAACAAATATATTATTTACATATTTATTTTAATTTAACTTACATGAAAATTTACAGAGTTCTTACTATGTTCCTGGTGTTATTTTAAGTGCTTTATGAATATGAAGTCATTTAATCCTCATACCCCACGAGATGGGTATAATTGGTATCACCCCCATTTAACAATTAAGAAAACTGAGGCACAAATAAATTAAGAAAATTGCCTATAGTCACATAGCTAGTAAATAGCATAGCAAGGATTTGAACCTGGGTGATCTGGGACTGTGTTCCTGCTCATCCTACACTACTGTCCCAGTGACCCCAGTGACAAATACTGGACTGGGTGATGTGATGCTATGTATAAGTGGCACACCTTCATGGAATTTACAATCTCGCTGGGATTACAAACAAACACAACAGCAGTCGTTAAAACTCAAGTGCTAAAGGACAAGTGCCAATATTTATGATGAGTAGACAGAGGCCACAAACTAGAGAGCCCAAGATAAAATCTGGCTTGTGGATATGTTTTGTTTGGCTCATACAACATTTTGAAATTTTTGAGCTAATGGCTTACAATGAAAAATTATATAAATAAATATTCCAGATTTTTAGTCATTAAAAAAACACAAAACCTAAACATTCACTGTGCCCAAATTTGGCATGAAACAAACAGATGGCACTAAATTCTCTCCTATTTGCTCCAGTCTCTGACATTCACACAATGTATACATATGCATTTTTATCAGTGCATGCCATTCATTTATTTTTCTTGCTGAGTTCCTGAGTTGACTCATATATATGTGTCCTGAGAAAGGGGTGTTGGATGTCCTGGGGACAGCTATTGCCTGGAATACTTGTAGAAGTTTCAGGAAGAAAAGTTATTTGCACTAAACTTTAAAAGAGGAGGACAGGTGGGTGTAACAAGATTGCAGTGAGCCTTCTGATTCTTTCTGACACCCTAGAGCGTATCCATACAAAACAACTCTTCTAAATTCAGCCAAAATAATGAGTAGCTGTTGCAGTGTTCTGACACTTATTTTTGTAGTGGCTACCATTTGACTAGCCAAAATATTCTTGCCTCATTGTTTATTCACTGTAGTAGTATTGCTAGTCTCACTTCTCTGAATTAGGAAGAAAGCTCCTTCTAAGAAACACTACAGGGAGACAGGGATCTGTTTGTCTTGATCAATACTAAACTTCTAGAACCTAGTGCTGTGTCTGGAATGTTGTAAGAGCTCAATAATGTTCTAGGAAAAAAGACACTGGGAAAGACAAAATAAAAAGAAAGAAGAAAGGGGGAAGGGAAGAAGGAAGGAGAGGGAGGGAGGGAGGGAGAAAGGGAAGGAGGGAGAAAGGGAAGGAGGGAGAAAGGAAGGAAGGGAAGGAAAGAGAGAGAGAAAGGGAAAACAAAGTAAGGCGGCTGATGACTTCTCTGCGAGTTCTCTCCCTCACTAAGTGTTAGTAACGGCCATTGCCAATATACATCGAGGAATAGTACAGGAACTTCGTGGGAATTGTAAGACTGTACAAGCTCTTTCTATGTTTGGTAAAGGTCAAATCTGTAACTTGTTTAAAGAATCAGGTAGAGCCGTGATTTATCAAAGTATATTCCCTAGATGGCCCACATTGGGAAGGCATGCTTGCTGTGAATGTAGACTCCCATGCTCCCCCAACCCTCCATGATCTAATGGCACACAAGAATTATGTATTTATGCATGCCAGGTAATTCCTTTGCACCTTCAACTTTGCACACCAAATTTTGGTGGAAGTACCCTTAGGTGGAGAAGGTCTTAGCAACCTGTAATTTGAGCCTGGAATCACAAGGTTTGCACAATCTGATTAAATTCAGTTGAGTTGAAAATTATACAGTTAATTTTGAATAGACGCTAAATCAATCTGACACTTCTTGATTAAGCTGAATTTTTACCTGACCGGTAGGTGCTTTGTTAATATAACTTTATGTGCTGCCGTGTATCTGCCGAAGTGTCACTAAAATTCTCTAGACACAGAATTTGGGAAATAGTTGTTTTATTTATTCATTTGTTATTTTAACTAGGTTGATTTAATTACGAAGTATGCAAACTACAAAAGTAACAAAATTTTATTTTGTTTGGTTGATACTGTGGTTTAAACAAGTGAATTTAGGCTGGGCGCTATGGCTCATGCCTGTAATCTCAGCACTTTGAGAGGCCTAGGGGAGGGTGGATCACTTGAGCTCAGGAATTCGAGACCAGCCTGGCCAACATGGTGAAGCCCCATCTCTACTAAAAATATAAAAATTGGCTGGGCGTAGTGGTGTGTGCCTGTAATCCCATCTACCTGGGAGGCTGAGGAATGAGAATTGCTTGAACCTGGGAGGCAGAAGTTGCAGTGAGCCGAGATTGTGCCGCTGCACTGCAGCCTGGGTGACAGAGTGAGACTCTGTCTAAAAAATAAATAAATATGAGATGAAAAAAAAAAAAGAATGAATTTAGATGTCCTTATGAACATGCTCTGCCCGGTTTGGCCACAGGCTCCATCACTTCCCATTATATTTCACCAGGTTGTATTACACACTGATGGTACTAGCTCAAGTATTTGGGCTTGCAACCTCAAAAACCAAAATAAAACAAAACAAAATCATGAGCTGACAGTCTAGGACATTACTCTATATGGGATCCCAAATCCAACCATCCCTCACCACCTCCACTACCACCACCCTAGCCCAAACTATTATTATCTCTCACCTAAAGTAATGTTATAATCTAATTATGGGTCTTTCTGTTTCTCTCACTGTCATAGCTCTATGTTCTCTACACAAAAGCCAGCTCAAACAGCTCATAACCCTCTCATATCTTCCCATCTCATTGGAATAAAATCCAACAATTTTACCACAGGATTCATGCATGCTGTTTACAAAATATTTATAGGTCTCTGCATAGTGGACACATGGTAGAATTGTGCTCCCTGCCCACACACACCTGTCCCTTCTCTCCTCCTCCGCCATCATTGCATGTGGTTATATGACTAGATCTGGCCAGTGATTTGTTTGTGGAAGTGCTGTGTGTCCCTTTCATGCTGGAACATTAATTGCTGATATGAGATCTTTCAGAGATGTCTTTTCTCTGATAATATGTTTGGCAATGATTTTGACAGTGGTTTCTCTGCCCATCTGTTTCCTGGGATGAGGCTGACACAGTGCAGAGCCTCCAACCTAACTGTGGTAGACAAGATGTGAGCAAAAAACAAACCTTTCGTGTTTTCAGCCATTGAGATTCAAGGTTGTTTGTTACCATAGCATAATCGGGCATATGCTGACTGCTACTCTGACATTTGTCTACAAGGCCTATGTGAGCTAACCTCCACCTGTCTCTCTGACTTCATCCCCATCCTCTTTTATCCTCTCCCCTTTTGTTCGGCTCTATTTGCTTTCCTAGTGAATTCCAGCTTTCTGCTGAATACTGGGCCTTTGCACTGTTTAAGATACTTTATGGATGCATCTTTCCATGTTCCCTTACTTCATCCAGATCTCTGCTCAAAAATCTCCTTCTTAGGGGGAGCATCCCTGACTGCAGATCTAAAACAGCACCCTTTATTATTCTATTCTTACCCTGTTTATTTTTCTCTATACCTGAGATAGTTTTCCTTTATCATTTTACTTTCTGCTTCTAAAACTGAAATATAAACTCCTTGAGGGCAGGGACATTTTGTTCACAGGCGCTTTCCCAATAGCATGAGCAATGCCTGGGGTAGAGTAGATAATTAAGAAATATTAACATTTGATGAATTAATGAATTATTCATTCTTATCACACAACTGTCGGTTTTCTTATCTGAAAGTATGGCTTAACATGACTCTCAGTCTACTCTACAATGTTATGGTATACTTTTAGAAGTAGAAAGCACAATATATTTTATTTTCTTACCACAGTGGTAGGTTAATTCACTTAAATGTTCTCATCTAAGGTGTCAAGAGGAAGCATCCTAACAATAAATAATGCATTTGAGGTCAATGGGCTTGACCTTTGGGTTTCTCAGGTAGTTTACAGTCTCATACTTGTTTCTTAAGTTAAAATAATTCCAGAAGGAACTATGAGAACTGGCATTCATTGAAAGGCTGCACTTACAGTTGAAATCCTTCATTCTTCTCAAAAGTGAATCTGGGTATCATTTATCTTGGAGGCATTGGCAGAGTTTTGCATTGTCATACAAAGTTTATTGATTCTTTTCTAGCAGGCTTGCTTGAAAATTAATATGGAATTTAAGCAATGACCTCTTCTAGAAATAGTGAACAGGTAATTTTTTACGCTGAGCCTTCTGAACGTCTAGCAATGGAGTATGGGTCACACTGAAATAGAAGCTTCACTTTCTAACCTGAGTTTTACACAATACAATTTTACCTATAAAAGACAGCACATCTCAGTAAACTCTAGAAATATAAATTTGTAATTTCTTCCTACTTAGAGTCAGCCATACAATACAATTACCATGAGAAGATTGCTTTAAACATGCAGTTATAAACATGGCATGATTCTATAAATTACCTGTAATTTATTTATAAATCGGTTGCAAGGGCTAATGTTTAACACATGCAGATTTTTTTATGCTCCCTTTCCCTTCAGTTCTGTCATATCATTAGATAAATATACTTAATGAGGGTTTATTATGGAAATAAAATAATCTAAACTGTATTGTATGGTCTACTGTATTATGAAAGAGTGATTTTAAAAGCCTATTAAAGTCTCTGCTTAGGCTTGTCCAAGTTAGCATAAGTGAGGAAAGATAACCTAGAAGAAAATTCCTATTTTGATTATTCAATCAAGTATATTCTCTTGTATTATTCAATCAAATCAACACTTTTCTCTTTCTGCTACTTGATGTCTATAAGTTACAGTCAGATAAAACTATAAAAGTCAAGAGACTAATTTCTTCTTCATGGTCTGTCTATGGTATTAAAAAGACCAGGTTTTGAGTCAACTTTTTCACCCACCAAAAACACAGGAGAGAAACACATATCCCTTACAAAAGACTATTGTAAGTTCTAAGCATCAATTCGCTTTTTAAAAAGAAATATGTTAAGTATTAAATATTCGTAGCTAGATTTGGCAAGTTCTGTATATAGCAGGCATATTTGTTGTGATATTATAGTCAAGAGAGATATACTTTAACCTTGCTGATGATGAAATGCTTCCATTTTGATTCGTAAAATGGGATTCCCCTAGTAAGTAAGACACAGAGGGTAATTCATGACATTTTTGGATCACAGAAAGGTCTTACGTATCTAATCCCAATCCATGTGACAAAATCTACCCACTCTACTATGCTGCTCTCCAAAGAAAACAAACATTAATCAAGCTATCCCCACTAAATCTCCCCCAGAACTTGAGTTCTGGGCTCCTACCCTAATTATCTTTAGATCCTTAGCACCCAACTGCACCCTTCACCCACTAACTATTTGAGGTATTCTATATATAATGATAACACAAGTAAGCTAGCAGCAGAAAGGTGTTAAAACAAATGTGAAGGAGAACTCAAAACAATTCTACCAGGATCCCACACAATATGTATGCATTTACATGTACAAATACAAATGACTGGAGAAAAGTAAGGAAAACGCGATGTTGGAAATGCTGTATGTTTCTACACAAATAACACGGATACGTGTATCATCCACAAGGTATTAGTTACCCCATAGTTACAGCATCTGGACAGGCGACTGTATTTTTCTGTTACTTTTCTCATAGTCTTCTAAGGGCAACCTAGCACAACAGTTTTCAAGAAAACTCCCTCCTCCGTTTTTATTTTTAATCTTTTTTTAAAAGGCAAATGCTGCATTACCTCCCCTGAAATAAATTATACTAACAATTTCAACAACCTCAATATATGAAAAAGATAAAAGTAAAGGTGGAAGAGTCACTGTGCTGATTTCTTTTTACACACCACATATGGCAGCCATCGTGGCAATGTTTAAGGCCATTACAGAGAACTCGAGGGTCCTAGTTAGAAAAGCAGTGACCCAGATCCATGGGAAATAGATATTTTTCAATTGCACTAGACAGATGCATATATATTGATGTTGCATTCACTAAATAAATATATAAAGATATAAATTGACTATATATGTGTATATAGATATATATATACACATATACTCACACACACACATATATATATCTATATGATAGAGACCATAATTTGGTTCCATATTGTGATTGTGGAAAACAAGTGGTGATATATTTTTCCTCTATTGGACATATTTTCAGAATCATGCCTGGGGATTTATATGCATACCCTGTGCCATTTATAACAGTGCTGCAAATAACGAGGATTATGCTCATTAGCAAACATTGCCACTTTTTTGAAGGGGATGCTAGGCAGACATGGCTGAAATGAAAGTCTTTTTTAGACAGAAGCGACAAACCTGGAAATAGGAATCTATATCTTGGTCCTGTGACTGTTTAGTGCAGTGTTTCATGAGCTAAAAAAGAGAGAGAGAGCACAAGAGAGAAAAATGGTGCTTTGTATAATATCTCACAAGCACCGCAAAGAAATCTGATGTTCATCTTAAACAGGCACAGCTATGATTTTGCCATCTAGTTTCTCAAAAATATTCACCGTATCTAAAGAACTCTTATCTTGAAAGAGGGGAAAGGGGAACTTAACCAAACGTTCTTTTGAAAAATCTTTTCTCTCTACTGGCAAGTTTGGACAAATAATTGACATGAAGGGAAGATAGCTTTTTGTAAGAAATTAAAACTTCGTTATCAAGTTGCCCTTCAATTTTCTCAATCCCCATCTTACCCCATTTTCTCATCTGTGTAGCCTGTGTTGCGTTTGCAGTTGTTTATCTTAAGGATAATTTTTGCTTCTAAATACTGAGAAAGAATAATCAGGTGCTTGAGAAGTGGTGTCTCTGCTCATCTCCCCGCACGTGACTGCTTTCTGTCTGGTGCTTTGTCATGGTGCCTCCAGAACAGACTTCCTCAGCTTCCTTTGTTATCCTCGCCTGATAAATAAACAGCACAAAATTACCGAACTTATTATGGTAATTGAGAGAAGGGAACGGAATGCTTAGCCTGCCCCCCTTTCTGTTACGCGGCCATTGCAAAAGTTGGGCAAACCTGTGCCAAACCTCAGCTGATAGTGTAACATCAGCCCCTCTCCTGTGCGCCCCCCTTTATTGCCGTAGCCCCCCACCCTCCACGATGATTGCTTTCTGTCCATCTTGAGCTGGGTGTCAGTTCATTTAGATTTACATCAAGTAGTAAATTAAAATAATCACTCAGCAAACACTCTGAGCTCAGTTTTCTCTTTCAGTCAGGAGTTGCGCGAGCTGCTCGAAGCATTCAAGCAGAAAATATTGCTGTCTAGATATTTGTCCTCTGGGTGATAAAGGAGGCATTGTCTTGGGACCCACTCAGGCCTCGGAGCCGATCGTCGCTGTGCATCACAGCTGTGAAGTGCGCTTTGTTATGTGTCTGAGGATTCGGGTTCAGGACCTTGTTTTTCTTGAAATACCAGACTGATCAGAGCTGCATATGTTCGGGGGAAATCAGGGGTCGGTGGTTCTCTGTCCACATTTTTACTAGATTATTCTTGGACAGAACTCTGGGAAAATACCCTGCAGCATAAACCATCCCAAGAGTTTTGCTTTGTTTTAATTCATTTTCTTTCTTTCTCTTTCTTGCATCTTTATTTTTTTTCCCCTCCATATTC
Organism: Hylobates moloch; assembly: GCF_009828535.3. Lineage (NCBI taxonomy): Eukaryota > Metazoa > Chordata > Mammalia > Primates > Hylobatidae > Hylobates > Hylobates moloch. The sequence continues at coordinate 65,734,510 of NW_026652290.1, read as the reverse complement.
TGCATTGTTACAGTCCTGGAAAATGCTGGAGTTTATCTGCATGAGTCAGAAACAAAGGCTTATGGCATTGCTGCTTCCTTTTGCTTTGAACCTGGTGCCATAATGTACTGAGTTATAAACCTGCTTCTTTGTGTTCTCATTACAGTACATCTATCTGCCCATTCAGAAATCGAAATGCAGAGTTCATCACCTGGGATGAAATATAGCGTTGGCTAAAGAGGCTTTTCACCATTTGCAAATGATCAGTGGGATCTTGAAACAAAACAAGGAGTTGATTGATAGGAGAAAACAAATTGGAAATTTCGCTCTGAATGAGAATTCTTAAAAAAAGATAATTATCACTTGTAAATCTTAAAGTCATCACATTTTTATTTCAGCTATTTTGTAGGTATGCTATTGCTAAGAGTGTGAAGAAGTGAAATATTTGTTACTCTAAGTAGTGACAGAAAAACATTAAATGTTAAGGAGCATGGTTGCAGGCGTAGGAATAAAAATTGAAATTTTTAGTTAATTATCTAAATTTTTACAAATAGTTCTGCATGCTTGGCTTATTGACTACTCTTATCAATTTTTGGCTAGAAATTTGGCATAGTGCTATATTTAAGCCAAGCTAGCTACAGTGAATGTGCTATTTGATGTATTCCTTATGTCTGTGCTCTGGCTAAATATACATTTTTCAATTATAAATTCTCCATTCCTACATAGAAAGAACATTACTATTATAAGCCAAAAAGAAATAAAGGAATGGGATGGACATGTATGTATTACAGGCACATATAATATGGTCGTGTGCATGATGTACTCATGAATGAATGATTTCATGTTCTTGAATTAAATGAGTTCCCCTTAGGGATGTTTTCATGGTGACCCCACTGAAACCAGCTGCAAAGCTTACCCTTTCAACCACTGTATCTATAGGAACCAGAGGTGCCATTAAAACCAGCAATGCTAAGTCCTTAGCTTATGCCAATGAAAATAAATTGAATCACCAGAGTAAAATCATAGATGGCTTCCAGTCATATATTGTGGTTTGTGATATTTTATGATGTCCAAGTCCCAATTTAGTTCATAAATACAGGTAAAAGGAACCAAACTAGAAAATTTTGTTCTGATTTTCCTGGGCTCCAGAGCCAGTCTTGTTTAATTCCCCTCTCTATCACTGATAGCTGAGTAACCTTGAGTAAATTACCTACTCACTCTGATACCTCAATTTTTCCATCTGTGCTTTGGAAATATTATTAATAGGCACCTCATAAGTTTGTTAAAATTGTTTAATGAATATTAAACATATTAAATGCTTAGAATGATGTCTGGCACATAGCTAATATTCAACAAATATTAGTGATAATGATGATGATAATAATGATAATTTCTACAACAAGAAAAAAGGTAACACTTATCTAGGAAACACTGCTAAGGTGGAATAGATTTGTCCTACTTTTCCAAGGTTGGTATACACATTAATATTAGGTTGTCCTGGGGCTGGGTGAGGTGGCTCACGCCTGTAATCCCAGCACTTTGGGAGGCTGAGGCGGGTGGATCACCTGATGTCAGGAGTTTGAGACCAACCTGACCAACATGGTGAAAACCCATCATCTCTACAAAAAATAAAAACATTAGCCGGATATAGTGGCACGTGCCTGTAGTCCCAGCTACTCGGGAGGCTGAGGCACGAGAATCACCTGAACCCAGGAGGTGGAGGTTGCAGTGAGCCAAGATCACGCAGCTGCACTCCAGCCAGGGTGACAGAGTGAGACCCCGTCTCAGAAAGAACAACAAACAAACAAACAAAAATTAGGTTGTCCTGAATAAGAGTCACAGTTTAACCATTTACTAACTGTGTGCATGGGCAAATTATTTTATTTTCTATGTAATAAGATAATAACTGGTTGCTGTGGCTGTTGTAAAGATGAAAATAGACTGTACACATCAGTTGCTTAGTACCTTGTGTGGCCAGAAGGGCTGCTCCTAAGTTGTGTTATTCTCCAGGCCAAAAAATAAAAAAGGTCTTCTTTTTTATTACCAGTTTGATTTAAAATAATATTACAAACCTCAAGAGCCAGTTATTAAAAATTTAGAAAAAAGGGTAGAGAAGAAAATCTTACATATATTTTTCTTGTGTAATTAATGTGTGTGAAAGCTTTTCAGTGTCCAGGCACCATCTGTTCAGGTGCAAGAAACTTCTCTTTATGTTTTTTCTTTTATTTTTTGATTTTCAGAATTACTGGGTCTGACTAAATCACAACTCCCACCGTGAAAAAAGCTAGCAATGCTGATATTACTTTCTCTGCCATGACTCTTCAGAACTTGTATGTATTGATCTTCTTGCTTCTGAGCTTCCCTAGTACCATTTTGTAAAAGTCTAGTTATAATAGGACTTGTTTCACTTCATCATCCATTGCACTGTTTGTAGATATTGGTTTCCAGTAATTCTCTCAAAGGTTGTTTATGTGCTTCATTGATGATGACCACGATTGTAAGTCTTACCCAGAAGATGCAGAAAATGTGTGGAATAACTTATTCCCTGATCATGTTAAGTTTACCGTTCAGAATTCTATAGCATACAAATAGAAACAATATATCTTCCAACCATGCTTTCTCATGAACTAATTGGGCTGTAACATTGCATTCCTAGAATGTGATCTCTTTCAATGTTGTCTGCATCCCTACCTTCCACTCACTTCCGCTAGCTAGAAGGGTAGAAAAGGAGGAAGGCACTGAGTGAGAAAAATGGTACCATTTGTACAAAAAAGTCTGTCCTTTGACCAGCATGGCCTAAATCCATCCAGAATTTCATGATGTGACCACATCAATTGGAGGCAATAAAGAACATTAATAAGGACCCCTTGTTGTGTGGAGCAGTGGTCTTGGAAGCCTCAGGGGAGATAGTTGCAGCCACCTGGTAGATTGCCTAAATATGGTACAGAGCCTGCAGAAGGAATAGGGTGACTGTTCTGGATGCCAACAGTAACGGTCCCATGAGTAAGTGATGTCTGGTGTTACCTCCACCACCCTCAGGTGCTGTAGCCTGAAGCCAGCACTGTGATTGGTCAGAACATGGGTAGATAAGCATGGACCACGCATAGTTCAAGCTCAAGGCTGGCAGTGGACTACAGGTAGTCCAGAGTCCTAAACTCCTTCTGTGTCTGATTTGAAAGTCATACAAAATCAGCATGTCAGCACCATTATGACATGATACTCCTAAAGAAATACTGCACCGGCTAGCAGGAAAAATACATTCACCAGGTCACTTTCCTGGAACTAGATGTCCATGTGGCTTCAGGACAACCCCACAATGATCCCATAGGCTCAAGCTCCAGAGCTCTTGGGTCATCTGGTTGGCCCCATAAGTGCAGAAGTGAAATGGGGTGTCAGAGCACCCCAAAGGAAAAGGATGAGTCAGGACTCACAAGAATCTGTATCTCCGTTCTGTTAGACCTGCTCACATGCTACCTGTGCCCAAAGAGAGACTTAAATAAATTTAAGAAAAATTTGAGACTTAACATTTTTTTTTTGACGAATTGGAGTGTCTTTTAGTGTGGGAAAGAGAAGGGAGGAAAGAATAGGTATACAAAGCAGAGGCAACAGCCTGAGCACAACAGAGTGGAACGCAAATGGTCTAGTTTTTGAGGGAAACGCAGGGGCCAGTAGGGGCACTGAAGAAGGTGCAGATAGAGATTAGAAGTGAAACAGAAAAGTTACGTGGAGATCAGGTTTTGAAGAGCTTTGAGTACAATTATATCCTTATATATTTAAGGGGCTTACTTTGTGCCAGGCTCTGAGCCTTAGAGACATTATTCCAGGTTTTGGGGGGAGAAGAGTAAATTGTTGAAAGGATTTCAAGCAACACAGTGATCTGTGTTTTTGAAAGATTCCACTGGTAGAACTTTAAGGGTTGGTAACAGTGGACGAGACCATGAAAAAGGAGATTAAAGAGCTATAAAGTTACTTCTGGAGAGTGATGAAGAGAACCTCAATTAGGACAACAGAATGAGAGTGGAGAAGAGGGAAGAATTCATTATTCTTGTAAAGGTAAAGTCAGCAGAATTTGAAGACTAATTGAATGGGTGCTGGAGGAATAGACTGGTCACTTGATGTCTCTATAACTATGATATCTGTTCATAAATTTAGTTCATAAAATTTTGTGAAGCGACATGTCTCCAAGTGCCAGGCCCTGTGCAGGAAATACAGAAGATGGAGGAGGTCTGATCGTGATGGGCTTTCAAAAGTGGGAATCACTTCCATGTGAAATATGCAGAGAGCTGGGCCTCTCCCTGAGCAGGCATGGGTTCCAGAGTCCAAGGATTTGTGTTTTTAACAATCACCCCAAGTAACCCTTTTCATCATGAGAGTTTGGGAAATTCTTCACAAAATAATGCATTTGGTTTTGGATGTATTAAGATAATCTATATAGAGAGAAATTATACATGAATGCAGATATAGGATATTCTACTACATTCACATAAGCATCATAGGCAGAAGATGTTAAAAGGAGATTTGCTAAGCTATTCTACGAGGTAAAACAAACAGAAGAAGCTAAAACCATAAGGAATAAACTCTCTGGACAGTGTTCCTCTCTGGAACTGAGAAATGGGGCTGGGAACTTCTGCCAATAGCATTGTCTCAGCCCAAAATCTCCTTAAGCTGATTAGCAACTTCAGCAAAGTCTCAGGATACAAAATCAATGTACAAAAATCACAAGCACTCTTGTACACCAATCACAGACAAACAGAGAGCCAAATCATGAGTGAACTCCCATTCACAATTGCTTCAAAGAGAATAAAATACCTAGGAATCCAACTTACAAGGGATGTGAAGGACCTCTTCAAGGAGAACTACAAACCACTGCTCAATGAAAT